>NC_044037.1:77774571-78076110 GCF_901765095.1 Microcaecilia unicolor
TTACACATTATGTATGCTTTATATGCCATAAGTTCTTTATATGTCTTAAGCCTCTTTGTATATATCTTTTTACATATATTATGTTTTCTTAAAAAATGTTTTTAAATGTATTTATATGTCTGTTTACATTTATTTATATGGTATAGGTTTTTATTGGAGTATATTTTTCTATTTTTTAGACCCCTGATGCAGGCCAGTAGGGCCAAAACATGAATCGTGTTGGATCTCCTTTATTGTTCTTGAAGTTTACTAAAATAAAGAAAGCTTTTTGGACACCATCTGTTAGAGGTTTCTTTTTTGTTCCTCTACTGTTTTTTCACCTGGTTACAAACTTAACCAAACAAAGACTGAGATAATACCCATCAATTGTCCTTACATACAGCAATCTCTCCAATATAAAAGCTTTGTGTTCTGCTTCCATTGCCCAATCATCATGCATAAAGCAATTTGGATGCCCTATAAGCTTTCTATAATTAAACCAACTGACAAAGGCCTCTGTTGGTCTTGTAATTGGGAAATCGTCACTCTACCACATCTATTATTTTACAATTTGTAATTGTCTGCCTTTTAGAAAAAAGTTTGGAACACCAGCAAAATATTATTGAACCTCACTGATCCATTATCCTACACAATCAAAATATTGGGCAATCTTGGACTATCACATCCTCTTCCAGAAGCATCTGCTTCCCTCTTAGAATAATGCTTCACATTGCAACTCATTCCATACTTCACTGGAAAACCTCTGCCACTTTGGACTACAATGAATGGTGAAATCATCTTTTTAAATAGTAAAATATGAAAAATACATGGCTACCAGCTCACCTTAAGATCTCACAACCCTTATATGAGTATGCTTTCATAGTTGTTTTTTCTTCAGGTTTTCGCATTTTATTTTAATGTGTATGTATGTATGCACATGATCACTGTTCCTGTACTATTTTTTATTTATTTATAACATTTATATTCTTTTACAAGCTTAACTTGCAGACTGAAATACAGAGATAAACTAAACATTTTATAAAGAAGAAGAAAAATAAAATAATTTTAAGAAGTTTACAACCAATCTCTTTCTCAGACCACAATTAGCAATAAAGTGGGGGAGAGATTAATAGATGAGATCCAAAAAATAAAACACAAAATTATAAGTAAAAGGCCTGGCCTGAATATTTCCACCCTGTCTTTTTCCTTAATCAGTTATTCCAACAGTCAATTTGACCAATTTCTTCTTCAGCTGGGCCTTCCTCTTTTCCCCGAAGGTACACAGGACATGGTGGTGGATTAAGCTCTGGAGAAGATAAAGATGTCTCAGACCCCATGAGCGCTGTTGCTCCTCCGTCGGCATTCAAAGCAGGGTTCAACACTCCAGTATTCGGTGGGATGCTCATCGTATATCTGTCGAGTGTTTGCTGGATAGGGGAAGAGGTTCTGGCCATTGGCAGTTGGCCCTTCACTGTCCCCTTCCTTTTGTTATGAGGCATTGAGTGGTAAAACTAATAGAAGAAACGCCAGAAAACAGCTCAGACCGACTAGCAAACGTGCTCAGGCCATCATCTTGGCACGCCCCCTGGCTGTTCCTGTACTATTTGTAACATATTAATGCAGCACCTTTGATATCGATGGATCATATGTGAATAGAATATTGATATCCATGCCTTTTCTTTTGCCTATTTCATGTTATAACTATTATGGAACACTTTCACATTTTTTGTACAACCTTATCTCATTTATATTATGATGTTTTATCTTAATAAACATATTTTGAACATTAAAATATACATTTATTTTACTTTTACTTAAGTACTTTGACCTAGTACTTTGAACAAAATTGATAAAATTACTCTTTCAAGGCTACATAGCATGTCAAATACCTAATTGTTATGTGTAAATATTGATTTTACCATGTGAACTTACCCTTGCAAATTTAGTCTCAGCTTAGTATACTGGCCTTGCAGCAACTGTTTAATGGGATATTTCTGCCTTCTAAAATGAAGCAGTTAGAAAAATGCAGAAAACAAATATCTATCGGTAAGTTTAGAGGAGAATTTATCAAGTTGCAGTAAAAGGCGATCAAGGTACAGTACAAGGGTATCTCAGTCCCGCAGGTTGCTGAATCCCATTATTATTATTATTATTACATTTGTACCTCGCGCTTTCCCACACAATGCAGGCTCAATGCAGCTTACATAGTAATTTGAAATACAAAGTTAATAGAATTTTAATAAAACAGTAGTAAAACAATGTAGAGTTGGGCTTAGTAGTGTATGATAATTTGAGCTAGATAATATATGACTAGGATAAAAGAGGGTAGACAGGATAGGATAGTGTAATTTGGAAGAAAGGGTAAGGAGGGATAAAATTAAAGAGAGATGGAAAGAGAAGGATGGGAGGTTGGTATTTAAGTCACAATAACACTGCTTGTGAGCCACCTTTTAAGTGGTGCTATTACCAATGCTCCTGGGTGGAGAAATAACCCCAGCAAGTAGCTCAAGTTATTTCACTGTGATTTTATGGCCCTAATGTGACTTGTGGTGTTTCACTGCAAGTCTCAGGGTATCTGCATAATAATGAGATGCAAAACATGCAGTTGATGTTTGCATCTCATTACTATGCAACCCATGGTGACTTAAACATCACTGTGGAAAATTAAGTTGAGCCATGTTAGGGCCCTTTAAGTCATATTAAGGGGCTTATAAAAAGACTTAAAGCTCTAACACAGTTTGATAACTCCCCCCTTGGAGAATATGGGAGTGAAAAAAAAGTCCTGATTCAAAATGTATTTCTCCATCCAAAAATGTTATGATTGTTACAAAAATTCATTGTTGCATTTTTTCTATTATGCATCCTTATCATCTTGGGACTTATGTTCCTTTTCTTCAGTGTTTGCATTATTGTTGGATATGTATGAAGCACTATACACATTATATACAGGTACTTACTCTGTCCCTAGGGAGCTCACATTCTAAGTTTTTTGTACTTGGGGCAATGTAGGGTTATGTGACTTGTCCAAGGTCACAAGGAGCTGCAGTGGGAATTGAACCCAGCTTGATAGAATCAAAGCCTACTGCACTAGCTATTAGTCTACTTCTCCACTCCCATGTATAATATGAAAGAGGAGCTCTTTGCAAAAAAATCTTGTAAAAGAGGGTACCCATCAGGAATTGTTAAGAAATCAGCTAAGAGAGCATAATTTAACCCTTGTGAAGAATTATTGCAAAATGAGGTTAATAAACATAATATCTTCACTTTTGCGTTTAAATACACTACTATATCTGAGCGTTTCTGGTTCCAAGGCAAATGTCTCTAGAAGGATGGTCCACTGAGTTACAGGTTACAAAGCTGATGATTCCAAGAACTATGTTAAATTCAATGGTGTACTCGCCCAGGGAAAGCCGACCCTGATGCAGCTTCAGAAGTTGGGTTGCTGCCGAGGAAGCCTTCCCGGGTTCTTCAAAAATAAGACAAAATTGTTTCAGGAATTCTGTCAAACTATCCAATATGGGGTCCCTCTTCTCCCATAGAGGGGAGGCCCAGGGAAGGGTGGATCCTGAGAGCAGGGAGATGATGTATGCCACCCTCCCTCGATCCGAAGGAAAATCTTCGGCCTATAGCTCAAAAACAATTTGGCATTGATTTATAAAGCCCCAACATGTCCTACTATTGTCATCATAATGAGGGGGCTAGGCTACCTGAATGCCTAGGCCACCCGACACGGGACCTTGTGGCCTAGGGGGTGAAGGATTCCCACTAGTCCCAGTAGCAGTAAGAGTGTCTACCCGGTGATTCAGCACATCAACGGCTCCCATAACCTGTTGAATCTGAGCATGCAGTTGCTGGAATAACTGCATAGCAGAGGGTTCAGTCAAGCTCATGGCTTTGGCATTCTATTATTCCGGACGTGAGCCCTTGAGCCCAGACCGAGGCCTAGTATAGGATTTTGGCCAAGGCCTAGAGCCTGCCATGAGTGGGAAAGCGCGGGGTACAAATGTAACAAAAACAAACAGGCCCTATACACCACCCCAGCCACAAGGCACCACCAGAAAGTGGGAGATAGAACATTCAGGTGGGCCTCACAGCCAATTGGGAACCCACTCACACAGAGACCAAGTAAGCAGGCCTCACAGCTGACTCGGAACCGAGTCACACTCTGGGAAGGGAGAAAGAACAACAAGGGTTCCACACGGAACTGGGCCACAAGCAGCACATGCAGTGCAGGGTAGAACCACAAAGGAAAGGGTGAGAGGTGGAAGCCTCTAAAAGCATACAAGGCTGTGCCACAGGCGAGCAAGTATACAGGAAGCTCCAGAAAGATACACTCTAGGCTTATACAACACAGCACTCAAGGAAAAAGGAAACCAACTATAGGAATACACTCTAGGCTGAACCATTCAGTACACAAGGGAACTAGGCTGTACCTACAGCATACAACGATACAGGGAGCCCCCACAAGGGAACACACTAGGCTGATTATACAGCATACAAAAGGAAAGGGAGAACTACCTAAGGAATACACACTAGGCTGAACCATTCTGCACACAAGGGAACTAGGATGTACCTACAGCATACAATGATACAGGAAGCCCCCACAAGGGAATATATTAGGCTAACTATACAGCATACAAAGGGAAAGGGAGAACTACCTGAGGAATACACAAAGCTGGCCCCACAACCCCCAAGGGAAAAAAAAGGGAACTGCTAAAGGGAAAAAAAAACAGGGCAGAGCTACTCAGCAGACAAAGATAAAAGGAGAGTAAGCAAACAGAGGAAGCTGCCTTGACATACACAGACCAGAAAAGTAACACTGCTCCCCGTACACAGGAGACAGCTACAGCAAACTAAGAGAACTAAAAAAAAACCCAAGAGCAAAATAGAAGGACGGGTCAGCAGAACCACAAGGAGCAAAGCAGAAGCTCAGCACAACAAAGAGAACACAGAGGGAGCGAAAGTTAAATAAACTGAAACGACTCAAGTCACAAGCTTGTCCCAGACAGCACTATGTTAGATCAGGAGAAAGCAAACCAGGTATGGGGAGTGAGGCAATCAGGCTTATGCTGGGAATACCCAGCACACACACACACAGAATAAGCAAGCACGAGGAGAAAGGCTAAACTCCAACGTGAACACAAGCGCCCAAGCACAGGCTGGCTTCAGCAAAGCAATTAGAGCAATCAATGCCAAAGCAATGATTGCAGGGGAAAGGCAGGCTTAAATGGATCAGGCTTCTGATGTCAGCTGGCTCAGCCCCTGACAAGCCAATCAGGAGTCCCAAACATTCCCCCTGCCTATCCAGCAGAATCATAACATTCCTGTTGGTCTACACTTCTTTTACCCCCTTGATAATGTCAAATAGTTTGCTCTAACTAAAGGGGGAAAGATTTCTGAAGGGAGCTTGAGCACTTCTCTGAAGTGCTCCCTAACCATCTCAACAGGTGCAATTAATGGTGACCATGGAAAATTCTATAATATTTTCCTCAGTTGGTTTACCATATTCTCCATATTCCTATTAGTATAGTTCTTATCTTTAATAAGAGTCCCATGGAGTTCTTATAGCTTAGATACTTTCCTTTCCAAAGCAGCCACTCTTTCTGACTGCTGGTTCAATGCCAAAGACTGGGCAGCCAATGTTCCAGAAGCCAAATTAGATTCAGTTGAAAACTTAGTAAACACCTGCTTTAAAGAATAATTGAGAGTATTCATTGCTTCATGTGACAATTGCTTCATGTGACAATTGCCAGTCTCACCAGGTTTTCCACGAAAATCTCAGGAACCCCTTCCCCATGCTGCAGCCTCTGTAATCACAGTAAGATGATCCAAACACTGAAAATGTGAACCTGTGCCAAAGTTCTCCCCAGGGAAGAAAATGAGAATTGGGAGAGCCTCCACTATGAAACCTGCAGTAGACATCCATTCTCCTAGGCCGTTTTGCTCAGCAAACACAGGGCTTACAGGTTGAGGTGGAGCTGGCCTAGGAGCAGGGCTAAGAGAAACCCCATTAGCACCGCAGCTGGAAGGAACATCCACCAAGTCTTCCCCCTTCCACTTCCCCATCGAAGATGGGTAAGATGTCAATACAAAAAAATCAAACAGAGCTCCTGCTCGAGCATCTACTTGGCATCACAGTCTATTAAATTTTAATAAGCAAACACACAAAATACAATCTTCCAGTGGCACAAAGCAATAAAATAAGACATAAAACAACATCTAAAACTGTGATGGATTGGGTCTATAAATTGGCAAAGTGATCACTTGTAATGGGCCCAAATGACTTGTGAAAGAAGTGGGCCTTAGTTTTTCTGGACATGGTACTCTTCTTGGCAAATCTCAAGAGGTAGTGAGTTCCAAAGAGATGATGCTTTCCACTCTAGAAGCCCTTGTCTGTACCTCCACTAAGCACAACAATTTTGGAACAAGATCAGAGAGGCAAATTTTACCTAACACTATTTGACTCTAGTAACAGTAGTATGCTAGAGGATTATGGATAAAACTATGAAGCCACTGATTTAATCATTGCCATCTGCCTCTTCAGTATATTCTAAATGTCCAACATGCTTGTTAAGTCTGAAGATGTGCCTAGAATTGATGAGATTGAAAAGCACTATTGTATTCCATTATCTTTATGATAAATAGAGAAAACTGTTACAACACAGTGGACAATTAACAGAGACTATACTGCAAATGCAATTTTTTCTTGCAAAGAAAGAAGCTTAAGAATTTGGACGAAGAGAATTGTTGCTCTCCAATAGTGCCACTTCATTGCCAGCTTATTGAACTCCAACTGCTTCCCCAGTACTCTTAATTGGCACTCTCAGGAAGCATCTGTGATAATGGCTCTGTGTTTTTCAGTTCTTTCCAGAGTTTACCATGCAGGAATCATGGCATGCTGACCCATATTGATGGCCATCATTGAACTGTATAGGATACGCTTCATTCAAAATCTAACCTAGCATTTTTTCCAACAAGCAATTAAATAAGATTGCTTTCCAAAATCAATGGCATATCAAGAAAAGATTTCTATTTACATAATATTTTATGCATAGTTTGAATTGCCTAAGCTGATTAATGCTATCTTGAGAACAGGATTATAATAATTTTCAGATATGGTTTCTGGGGGGGATATAAAATTCTTTCTTGTAAAAACTATGGATTCACAATTAGTTTTATTCAGTCCAGTGAAAGTAATGCCATGAAACAATATATTAAGTCTGACTCTTGTCTCACCTTCCTCAATTTTGTTCATCCCTCAAGGAAAAGTTACACAGTTAGACATAGGTGGTTATCTGATAGCCAGTACTTGGGCACAATTAATGTCAAATCCAATGTTTGTAGAAATAGAAGCATAAAATGAACCCTTTGTTCTAATTTAAACTATTTCAGGGTCTACAAATGTTATTGAACTACAAATCAACATGTTCCACTTTCTGATAAAGGGTCTTATTTATTAAGCTGTATAATATCAATAACCTGTAGTACTGGGTAAGGGTGTGAATTATTTCTCAATTAATATGTGCTATTAGCCAATATTGTGAGTTATTTGAGCATTTAGCATTTTACCCTAAAAAATATTCAAGCTCAATGTGAGGTAATGTAATGAGCTACATCAAAAGCAAATGCATGCAAAGCAGCTTATTACCATGACATCCAGCAGAGCAGCTAATGAAAAATCTGTGTTAACCTGCATTATTTAGAAGTTCTAACTTAACCAGACATCTCTTTGAATATCTGGTTAAAGATCTGGGACTACCAGCCTTCTTTCATACTACCCTGGGAATTTTCACTCTATTTTTACCCCTCTTTTACCCCGTGTTCAGTTGGATCACTGCAATAATCATCCTATGCCAGGAGCCATATAACCTGGCTCCATTTAAACATAGGCCCTGATTCTGACCTTCTAAATGTTACTTTCACACAATAACCACAAAAGTCTGCTCCTCTTCCTTCCTTCCACAATATGTGAATTTTACCTAAGCAGTGGATAGAAAATGTAGCTACCCAGTAGCTCAGATAATAAGTACTACAAGTTGTAGGATATTTTAATCTACAGAAATTGTAAAGACCGCTAGCAGGTTAAAAATTCTTATAAAGATCTGTAAACAGTTTGTAAATGGTGGCAGAATTTGAAGGACTGTATTGTGACTCTGGTACTTGAGAGAGCCTCCCCTGCTTCCCTTTCCTTGCCAGGTCTACTGTTGCTGCCTCTTACCTCCTTCTCACTGTTCCTAAGCTTAAAAAAGACTGAATGCTCTGCATGCCCTGTAAGCACAGGCCCATGCTCAAGAACTACAGTGTCCTGTCCCCCTCTCCCTTGAGGCAGACACAGCAGCATTTATATGTGGTCCTGTACTCACAGGGCCTGTGCAACACTCAGTCTTCTTTAAGACTTAGCTTAGTCCAGGAGGAGTTAGGGTGGCATTTGCAGTGGCCTGGAAGTGGGAAGGCAAAGGGGAGAGGTGGTGCTGGACATGGATTAGGGGTAGGAAAGGCAATATGAGATGCTGGTCACAAGGGGGATAAATGAGAAGGAAAGATGCTGGCTCCGGGAGGAGGTAGAGAGGAGAATGAAAGATCCTGTTCACTTGGGAGTAGGTGGAAGGGGAAGGGGAGATGCTGGCTATTTGGTAAGAGAACATAGAGAGGAAATAAAAATGATGGCTACCTGCTGGAGAGGAGAGATGGGAAGGGGAGATTCTGTCCACCTGAGTACAATTAAGAAGCAAAGGAAAGATACTGGCCAACTGGGGGTGGGGTAAAGAGAAGGGGAGGCGCTGACAACCTTGGAGTAGAAAGGGGGAGAGAAGATGATGGACTAGAGGAGAGGGTGAGAAGGTGAGATACTAGGGAGGGAGTAGTGAAGATGCTGAGAATTGGTAGGGCCTTAAACCACTTCTAGTATCAAGACTTCAGATACCCTTGGCCAATCCTTCCTCAGTATTCTTCCTCCAGTTAATATTGCAGCAGAAAAGTGAAATAAGCCATAGTTGGAACAACAAGGCAAAACCAAGGAAGGAAGAAAGGTTTATTGATGGACCCAATAAAGCCCTTGTTTCAGAAAATGCTGTTTTTAATAGGGAGGTGCTCCTTAATGTATTTTAATGATGATATTTAGCTATGTTTGTTTTTGGCACGCTCCAGTATATGGAATTACAAGTTTTGTTTTGTTTTAAGATTGATAATTCAAATATTAGATTTGTTCATGTTTACTTTTGTATTATCCTTCAGAACTTCCTATGTCATTAACGACATCACACAGGATGTGCTGTATTACTGTGACATACAGTTTTGGTATTTATATTTATGGATGCTACATATATAATTTATATGTGGTTTTGTATATTATTCTTTATTTGTAGTATAGTTTTTAACAATTTTGTGTAGTTTTATGTATGTAGACCCCTGACACATGGACAGTGTCAGATCCTTCAATAAACCTTGCTTCCTCCTTTGATTGGCTCCACTTTGTTGCTCCACCTGTGGCTCCCTGCTGCACTTTTGGTTTCTGTTGCTCTTTCCCTCCAGACTGTTTTGCCATACAGTTGATATTTGTAATCTTCCTCCCAACCCTTTTTCTTAAAAAAAAAAAGTTGGGGTGTTCAACAGTGAATTCCAAGACTAATATGGCTAGCTGCTGTGTCCTTGAGTTTATAAAGGTTATAGATATAAACACAACAAACTATAGTGTCTGTCAAGGATTTTTTTTTTCTTTAGTCCACATTCTTTGCAGGTAATCTAACAATTGTTGAGACCAGTTTACCTCTGAAGTTCAGAATTAAAATCAAATCCAACTCAGTGTGTTTCTAAAACCTATCCTGGGGACCACAGAACCAGTCAAGGTTTCAGAATATCCGCAATGAATATGAAATATGTCCTCATTCACTGCCTCTATTATATGCAAAGATATCTCATATTTATATTTATTGTAGATATCCTGAAAACCTGACTGGATATGGGGTTTTCAGGAAGAACAGCTGGAAACCATTCATGACTTTGTAAAACAGATTTAAGGGTTCTGATAAATGCATCACTGCCAGGAGATGATGAATTAAAAAAATAATAATAATAAATAAAAGAGACCTTAGAACTGTCTAAGTGGTGCCAGTAAGCACAGCCAACTTGGAGAATAGACCACAGCATGGAAATCAGGACAATTGAAGAGATGGCTTTTATTTTTGTTTTGTTCTTGTCATATTTTGGAAGTATTTGGCTCAACCAAGGACATTGTTAGCCAGTATTTTGATGGCTTTGACTGGATGCTCATAATTTTTGACAAAACTTCACATTTTAAGTGACATTCTGCTGCTTATCTTTTTTTTTTGTTTGTTTCTTCAATAGGAACATATCCAAACCTGCTTATTAGATTCCTTTTTCCAAGTCAGGGCACATGTGTAAGTCTGGCAAAGATTTTTTTTTTTACATTGAGGTCCTTGCCCAGTTCTGGGCCTTTGGTTGTTTTCATTCCTCTTCCTTCAATGGAAATTTACCCAGTTCCCAAACATGTATATAATTACACAAAACCTAATCTGAATCTGCATGTTATAAATGTATCCATGTATTTATTTTTATTTGCAATTTTTATCCTTCACATGAAGAAAAGAAAGACAAAAAAAAAATCAAGAAAAGGAACACATATTTCCAAAACTTACATATGACCAATTCTAGTCCACATCAAGGAGAGAAAAACTGGGTTAGCCACTTTACAAAGTTCAAGAAAAACCAAATAACTCAGCAGTGGAGAAATCTAATATAAACCCCCAAAGACCCACTATTTAACATTTAAAGAACCATCAATCACTTTAGATAGCAAAGGGTCTCTAAATGAGCAGGATCCCTAAAAAATATATGAATGACTTTCATGTGTGACAAGACACTAACCTTAATATTTGATTTTTCATTTACGCGGATAATATCCTTTTAATCCACCCTACATCTCCTTCTTCAGAAAATCTAGTTCCTCTCCAATCTGTTTTATCATCACTCTCTGGGTGACTCTTATCCCATAAGTTAGTTATAGATATAAACACAACAAACTATAGTGTCTGTCAAGGATTTTTTTTTTCTTTAGTCCACATTCTTTGCAGGTAATCTAACAATTGTTGAGACCAGTTTACCTCTGAAGTTCAGAATTAAAATCAAATCCAACTCAGTGTGTTTCTAAAACACACTGTAATCCAACAAGCAGTTGTTTTTGAGGGACTGAGAAGTTAGTTCTCAGTCCCTCAAAAACAACTGCTTGTTGGATTACAGGGCCATTCAGCAAATAAACTACCCCTCTAATATTGTTTAATCATCCTATTTCCCCAGTCAACTCCTTCCGATACTTTGGTATTCACATAGACTCTAAGCTCTCCTTTGACAAGAAAATTTCATAGGTAGTAAAAATTGGTATCATCTGGCTATGTTGGCTTTGCTTCATCAGACACTACCTTGACTTTTCCTCACTACACACACTTATTCATGTATTCATCATTTTCACCTTGATTACTGTACTTCCGTTTACACCAGTCTTCCTCATTTTCAGTTGCACTGTCTCCTAACCCTACAAAACTCATCAATCTGTATGCTGTTCAGAGCCAAGTGTTTTGATCCAGTAACCCCACTATTTCTTAAACTTCATTGGCTACCCATATCATAGCGTATTTGGTTCAAGATCCTTTTTCTTACATTTAAGACTCTACACTATGTATATTGCTTCCATAGAAATCCTTTACACTCCTTCATGTACATTGTGCTCACTTGACTCTAACCGACTTGTACTTCCATCTCCTAAGCAGGCCTGCTATGAGTACACCTGGAGTTCTGCCTTCTATGTTTTAGCCCTTAGCCTTTGGAATAGCCCATCCATGGACATCAAATTGGAGCTCTCCCCAGACAACTTTAAGAAAAGACTGAAAACTTACTATTTCCAGGTGGCCTTTCCATCCGCTTCTAGCTAAGCAGTTCCTGTGGGATGGCACTGACATCCTACTACTCCCTTCTTCTGGTCTCACCACCCCCCAAAACCCTCCTCTATGTCTTGTTTGTGTGGTTGTAGTCTTTACTATCAATAAAGGAGTTCTACTTCTGATTATTTTATGTTTTTATACTTTGTATTGTTAACTGCTTTGACCTTTCATTTAGTAATGGTGGTATTTCAAATTGGAAAATAAACATTATATTGGTATTTTTTGAATGCCTTTTTGATTGACAGCTCAAAACGGATGCTGTGAACATTGCTTGAATGGCATTCCAAATCCTGACCAGCTTGAATAGTAGAAACTAGGCTTGAGTATCAAATCAAAGCCTTCTGCATGACAGTGCAAAGCAATGTACTAACCTATTGGGACAGACCTTTCTCAACAGTAGGAAAACTTTCTCCATTGATCACAAGTCTTCTAGGACTTTGTGATTACCTATAGCTTTTTAACAGCCAGGAGGGTGTGTAAGATAGAGTGGTCTCAATAAAAAAGCCAACATTAAATTTCACAGAAAAGTGCAGTGATCTATTCAAAATTTAAATTAATTGAAAAGCTTTGTTGTAAGAAACCTTAGGCATAGTTTGAAAAGCAGGTAATTGTGATCATTGAGCCTTCATCAATTAAAAAAATGTTTATATAGAAAGATTGCAATACATTTATCTTTTAATAAGGAACATTTCAGAAAAATAATCTAAATTAAAGAAGTAGCTTCTAAACTCCCCTGCAAGATATAAGGCCTCTGTTTACAAAGACTGGGTTTCCAGGATGGTATTTTTGAACAGCATCCATGCCTAATGTAAATTTTGACCTTTACAGCTGGCTCCTCTAAGTTTTTTTTTTTTTTTCACCGTTCTTCTCATTGTGGCTTTTTAAAGCTTTGCCTCTTTTTTGCACCATGGCTTTTTTAAAGCTTTACAATTCTTTGAGCTGCATTCGTCAACATTTATATATGCTATTGCTCCAGGATTATTTTATTCTTGAAAGTTAAACGCTAACATATTAGATTTCCTGTGTGTACTTCCTCCAAAGTCAATATCAAATCTAATCATATTATAATCACTGTTATCAAGTTACCCCAGCACCATTACCTTCTGCACCAGATCATGCACTCCACTAAGGACCAGGTCTTGAAATTTTCCTCTTTTATTTGGCTCCTGTACAAGCTGCTCCATAAAGCAGTCCTTGATTTCATCAAGGAATTTTATCTCCCTGGCATGCCCTGATGTCACATTTATCTAGTCCATACCAGGGTAGTTGAAATCACTCATTATTATTATGTTCCCCAAATATTTAGCCTCCCTAATTTCAGATAACATTTTTACATCTGTCTGTTCATCCTGTCAGGTGGACGGTAGTATACACCTATCACTATCCTTTCCCCCTTTATACATGGAATTTCAATCAGTAGGGATTCCAAGCATGTGTGAAGAGTGCAGACATTCGTGGCTGAAAAGGAGGCCACTGACTTCTTCCTGATTGGGTAGTTCAGGCAGTGGATCTCTTGCACTGGCAGGAATTGGGTATCCCTGCCAGCAAAGGTAAGATTAACATCAAGGTGGAGGGGGGGGGGGGGTTGGAGGAGGAAACATATTGCTCCATAGTCCACCCATTGGCCATCCTCCAAAATCCAGTGCTGGCTATGCCTCTGCTTTAACAAAAAAGTAGAGGGGAAAGGGAAAGGGAAATGGTACTTATATACCGCCTTTCTGAGGTTTTTTACAACTACATTCAAAGCAGTTTACATATATTCAGGTACTTATTTTGTACCAGGGGCAATGGAGGGTTAAGTGACTTGCCCAGAGTCACAAGGAGCTGCAGTAGGAATTGAACTCAGTTCCCTAGGATAAAAGTCCACTGCACTAACTACTAGGCTACTCTTCCACTCTTTTAATACACACCATCCTACAATCAGATTCAAAATTGACTACTCCCCAGAAAAAGTCAATTTTTTGGACACCACAGTTTCAATCAGCAATGGCTACATACAAACATCCATATACAGGAAACCCACAGACAAATGCGGCTACCTCCACAACTCCAGCTTCCACCCTTCATATACAAAAAACTCCATTATTCACAGCCAAGCCACAAGAAACCATCGTATCTGCTTTGATCTAGGGGACAGAGATAGGTACCTCAAAATCCTGACTGCATTCTTCAAACAGAAAGGCTACCACCCCAAAATAATCTCCAAGAATATTGCCTCCTCCCTCAAAACACCCAGAGAAAATCTGCTACAATACAAGAAAAAGAAAGCCACGGACAGAATCTCTCTTGTAGTGACATACAACCCAGATCTGGAAAAACTGAGGAAAATCATAACAGATCTGCAGCCACTACTCCAGGTGGATGAATTACTGAAAGAGATATTCCCATCCCCACCAGTGCTGACCTTCCAACAGCCACCCAATTTAAAACACAAGCTAGTGAGAAGCAAGCTCTCAACAGAGACCCAAAAAGAAGAGAATGGCACACATCCCTGCAATATATCTAGCTACAAACTATGCCAAAACATTTCACAAGACCCCTTGTAGTCATTCACAAAGGAAAAATATTCTACATAAAGGAATCCTTCACATGCTCATCTTCCAATGTAGTATATGTCATCCAGTGTAAAAAATGTGATGAGGGGTGCTATATTGGAGAAACAAGCCTGATGCTGAAGAAGAGATTTAATTTATATATATATCATATGAAAAATGCCAGTGCCAACCAGGATGTTACCTCTGTGGGACAGCACTTTACAAAACCAGAACACTGTACCAATGATTTCATGGTGAGAATACTAAAAGAAAAATTTAATACAATACAGGAACGCAAGACCTTTGAAGTCAAAATGATTAAATATTTTGACACCCACCAGACAGGACTTAACAAAGATCTGGGTTTTCTAGCCCATTATAAACCATGAAATTCCACTGTTCTGTCACCCTCTGATCACCATGCATATCTCCCTTTCCCTCATCCTCTCAGCCCTCTCTGTTTCTCACCTAACCCACCTCTCCCTCATCCTTTCAAACTGTCACTGAGATACTTTGATGTATCACTTATATATGTTGTTACTTATCAAAATTTGCTTATTTCTGATCTGACAAAGGTTATCAATAGAAATCAAACAAAATAAAACATGGAAAAGAAAATAAGATGACACCTTTTTTATTGGACATAACTTAATACATTTCTTGATTAGCTTTCGAAGGTTGCCCTTCTTCGTCAGATCGGAAATAAGCAAATGTGGTAGTAGACATTTGCTTATTTCCGATCTGACGAAGAAGGGCAACCTTCGAAAGCTAATCAAGAAATGTGTTAAGTTATGTCCAATAAAAAAGGTATCATCTTATTTTCTTTTCCATGTTTTATTTTGTTTGATTTCTATTGATAACCTTTAAGAGTGGACTAACACGGCTACCACACCTCTCTACTTAAGATGATCTGACAAAGAAGGCCACCTTCGAAAGCTAATGAAAAAACATATTAAGTTAGTCCAATAATAAAGGTATCATCTTAATTTTTTTTCTATGTTTTATTTTATTCTGTTTCTATTGAGTACCTAACAAAAACGTAGAGAAGACAACACAAGTAGCAGCTCTGGGAGTATATATGATGAGATCCTACACAGGTAAATATCCAGGAAAGAACACCTTTATTGACATCAGTATAGACACAAAACGGGGCCGTGTTTCAGTGAGACAAACCCATCTGTCTCAGGGATCGTGGAAACACTGATAGATGTTAAATATTGGAGCAATAATATAATCCTGGAGCAATAGCATATATAAACGTTGACAAACGCAGCTCAAAGAATTGTAAGGCTTAAAAAAGCCGTGGTGCAAAAAAAGTGGCAAAGCTTTAAAAAGCCACAATAAACAACAGAGTCACCACAGGACGCCTTTTTTAAGCCTTATAATTTTTTGAGCTGTGTTTGTCAACATTTATATATGTATTTGCTCCAGGATTATATGCTTGTACCAATATTTAATGTGTGCCAGTGTTTCCATGACCCCTGAGGCAGGCAGGTTTGTCTTGCTGAAACACGGCCCCATGTCGGGTCTATACTGGTGCCAATAAAGGTGTTCTTTCCTGGATGTTTATCTGTGTGGGATCTCCTCATATATACTCCAAGAGCCCCTGCTTCAGCATTCACCATTTCAGTGCAGCACTTATTTTCACATTCACCTCCATGTTTATACGCTGACTTTACACTAATATGTGCCCAATTATCTTTGTTATATCTTAGTGCTCATTCTTTTATAATTTGGATGTCCTATAATGTTCATATTAAATTGTTTTTTAATTGAAGAATAATGTATACATGCCGGTAGTACTACAAGGCATATTGCAATCAATTGTGAAATGCTGTTTTCATATGTTTACAGATAATTCTTATGCAGTTGTATTTCTCCCACTATCAGATAAACATTCCCCATAAATCTGCTATTACATAGAGTCAGTGCTTTTTCTGGTGTACTTTTCCAAAATTATACAAGTTAAAGGTTTGTCCTGTTTTTCCCCTTGCAGTTATTTGCAGTTTGGAATACCACAAATAGAAGCTTACTGCAATATCTGTATGACATTATCTTTTGTTTTTTTTTTAATTAAATTTATACTTTTTTACATAATGTTCAACTTTTGTAACATATTGTTCAACAATTACATTCTTATATATATACCCTTTTGGATGTTTCTTAACAGCAATAATTATCTATAAGTGGATATTTAATTATCTGTATGAGACATTCATTGAGTTTCTTTTCTATGGCTATTGAATTCTCCTGAATGATAATATTTTTCTGTTTAAATGACATTATTGTTTGAATGTCCAAACTTTTGAAAAAATAATTCAAATGTATGTTTCTTATTCAGCAACTAAATGTTTTTTTTTTAATATGTTTTTATACTTGTTTACATATTATTATTATTATTGAGATACATTTTGAAATATTGGGTTCTTAAATGTTTTATCATTAAGTTTTAAAATGTTTCTTTTATTATTATTTATCTTCTATACATTGGTTGGTTGATTGTTTCTATTTTAGATTGGATGACTCGACGTAGGTATCACCACCGAAACACGGTTGTGTAGAGTCCAATCTTTTGTGCCACTTATATCTGCATTGAAGTGAAATTGACTTTGTACTACTTCCTATTGGAGTTATTAAAATTATTTAAGACTATATAGAATTGATACCTTGTCCAGTTTGGGTATATTTCTTCACTATTCTGCTTCTCAGAAGACTTTGTGAGGATTTCTTCCTTTTCTTTTTGCTTCAACATCAGTGCATGACCATTAATACACAAAATGGAGTAGAGGAGCGGCCTAATGGTTAGTGCAGCAGGTTGCAGACCTGGGGAACCATGTTTGATTCCAACTACTGCCCAATGGTTCTCAGTAGGTTGAGATTCTGGAGAACTAGGTTCAATTCCCTCTGCAGCTTCATGTGACCTTGGGCAAGTCAATTGGGAGGCCTTTTACTAACCCATGGTAAAACGTGGCCTGCAGTAGTATGGGCACTTGTTTTTGGCATTCACTGTGGCTTAGAAAAGGGTTTTGTTTTAAATGAGGGCAGTAAATGGCCATACGCTAGAATTAAAACTAATGTGTGGCTATTTACTGCCTGAGCCTTTATCATCACCCATTGACCTAGCAGTAAGGGTTCATGCACTACACACACAGTACTCATACAGTGCACACCAATGTGGCCGTGCTGCTGATTACCGCTGGAAATGCCTCCCATGGTAGAAAACAGAAAAATATTTTCTACCACAAGAAAAAGCACATGCTAATTTCAACAATACCATCAGGTCGGCGCACTAACCAGTTGGTAATGTCGATTTGGCACATGCTAAACATGTGGTAGCCCTATTGTCTTTTTGTAAAAGGGCCCCATACCCTTGTATTGCCCCACATACAATACAGCCCATTAAGAATAGGCCAGCACCTGTAAAAAAATATATAAATCATTTAGATTTAGGTGGTACATAAATACTATGAATAATAAAATAGAAAAATGGCATTTTTTCATTTGTGGTAAAAATGGCCTTAGCACATGGGAAGGTCATACATAAGGGCACATTAAGGCTACTTTTTACCGCAGCTTAGTAAAAGGACCCTTTAGATTTTAATCCTCAGATATCCATTGTCATTGTCCTCTTTATTTGTGTTAAGGCATATTTAATCATTTAACTGCTTTCTTGATTCATCAGCTCAGCCATGATCATATCCCAACTGGACTACTGTAATTCTATTAATTGTGATATGTCAGTTTGTGAACTCAGATGACTTCTGATGATGCCAAACATTTCCATCATATTAATGGACACAATTTTAATCATGTCACTCCTTTATTTAGTTATTGAAAAAAAGGCTTACACTTAAATTTAGAATCCAGTTTAATATCCTTTTGATGACCATTAAGATTTTCTATACAGCATTCCTCATTATTTATCTATATCTCTCATACCATATACCCTTTTCCTTTCCCCTTCAGTCTAAAAAAAATGTTCATTTCTCTTGTGACTCAAACATATCTAAACTCCATCAGGTGCTCCGTTTTTCTTCATTGCTTCAACTTTATGGACTTCTTTGCCATCTTAAATATGCCTTTACTCCTCATAAAACCAAATTCAAATTAAGCCATAAAACATTTTTTTCTTTCAAACTGCTTTTCTTGTCTTGTATAAGCTAACCTTTTACCATGCTGGGCAGAGGAGCTTCAAAGTGGTCTGGAAGTTGCAGCTTCTGGGAGGTGGTAGTCTTGCTCCTTTTTTTACTTTTTTTTTTTTTTAATTTTACTGTGTCTCATCCTTTTGTGCTATACTTGTCTACTTGGTTTCATTTTCATTCTCTTTTGTTCAATATTTTATGTTATATGTTTTATTTTATGATATTTGTTTTCAATTTAGCTTGCATTCTAAACCACTCTGCTGCCATTGGCTGAAGGGTGGTATATTGATGAAATATACATAAACTTATTCCTATAGCTCAGTGGTTCTCAACTCAATCATCAGGACACATGCAACCAGTCAGGATTTTAGGATACCCATAATGAATATGAATGACATAGATTTGCATACAATAGAGACAGTGGATTCAAATTTATCTCATGAACATTAATTGTGGATATCCTGAAAACCTGACTGGCTAGGTTTGTCCTGAGGACTGGGTTAAGAACCCCCTTCAATATCTTTATGCAGATAATTTACTACTGAAAATTCACCCCAATAACATTTAGTTGCATCAATATTTACCACATATGGCATCGATCACATTCAAATTTTGAATGCTTTTTAGTGAGTGCATGTAGGTAGCATAATTATTAAGTTTAACCTCCTTCTCCCCCTCCCCCACTCTCATGTACAGTCCAATACATTGTAATTGTTCTGCAATGGTTAATCTAACAGCAGCTGCTCTACTGAAAATTCATCATTCTTTATACCTACATCATGCACTGGCTAGCAGAACTCTCCCTTCAATTTACTTTTCCATTTTCCACTAAACAACCCCTGCAATCCAATTTATATTGCTAGAGCAATTCATAAATAAATATAATGCATATATGTAGCCCCCAACTAATGGAATGAAAAATAAGGGCAAAAAAACAAAAGACACTCATATGAACCTAGGCATCTACCACATTATTGTATAATACACACTTATTTGCATAAGTATAAATTTGGAGCAATATTGCCTGAAGGAAAAGGCACTCCCCGCCATTCAGGGACTAGGGAGACGTCAAAGAGCCCAAGGTGATCTCTAACTGCTGAGAACAGCCTGCTCTGAATGACAATATTGCTATTTAAAGTTGTCATACTTTTCAAACTATAATATGTACATTTTTGGTTTGGAGAGAAGAAACTATGGGGTCTTTCACTGAAGCGTGCTCATGTTTTTAGCGCGTGCTAAAAACAGGCACCCACTAAATGTTAGAGACGCCAATGTATTCCTCTGGGCATCTCTAACGTTTAGCACACACCTATTTTTAGCGTGTGCTAAACATGTGAGTGCGCCTTAGTAAAAGACCCCTTATGGGTCCTTTCACTAAGCTGCGGTAAGCTCTAATGTGGACTTACCACAGGTTAAAATCCACTACCATGGGGCGTGCTCAGGCGTCCTGTGGTAGTTTTCACATATAAGTGTGCACTAGCCACACGCTAAAAAACAGTTTTTTTTTTAATTTTTAAGTGCTGGGGACGGGTCTGGGGGAGAAGAGTAGGCATGTTCTGTGATAATTAGTTAGCACAGCTACATTACTGCACACTAACCAATTAGTGCATGTTTAGCTCATGAGACATTACGAAAATTGGTGTTGGTAAGTGCTCACATGTAAATGGCTTCACGCTAATATGAAAATTAGCATGTGGCCATTATTGCCAAAATAGAAAAATCTGCCATTTACCAGCAGTGCTGAAAGTGGCTTAGCACTGCTGTTAAATGGCTGATTTTTTCTATTTCAGCTTTAGCACGTGGGAAAAGCCATCCTGGGGATAGTGCAAGCTACTTTTTAGTGCTGCTTAGTAAAAGGGCCCCTATAAGGAGTATGACAGCTTTTAATTTTCCAGACAATCGTGCAGAGCAGAGACTCTCTTTTCAATAGAAACAATTCAATAATTAGAATGTTTAAATTAAAATAAAAAAGAAACCCTGGTTAATCTATTTTTAATATTATGAAATATTGATTGACCAAGTGTATTGATAGAGAAAAATGCTGTATAATTTTTGAGACGTTAGGATTATATGATCTTCAGGAGGTTTGTGAAAGTTAATACTATGATATAAATCTAGCTAAAGTCTTATGGAGATGGAGTGGAAATGTGTTTTATTACCTTCATCGCTTTCGAAAGCATGGGGGATTCTACTGTAGAGTGTTAATGGGTTTCACTAAAGTTTCAAATTCCACACATCTGGCTAAAGTTCAGATAACAAAAAAAAAAAAAAATCCCATAAATCCAGAAAAAGCTTGAATCCTGATGAGCTGAAATTCATTTTATAGTTATTTGAACCACCAAACATTATCCACTCCTAATGCTTTTATGTAAGGATTAATCACTTTTTTTTTAAATTTCTTCAGAAGGTAAGAATAGCTATATCAAGCCTGTTGGAAGTTAAATGTTGGATTTGTGTAACTCAATTATAGAACTGATTTTATTCTGAGGGTCCAATGGTCAAAAGTAAATGTGGGTGCTAGAGGCCATTAGCACTGGACAAGTGCCCACATTTGCTACCGCAGAATGCACAGATGGCCTTCATGTGGGGAACAGTGAGCATGCCAGATACCACAAATTGCATGCAGATCACATTTGTATTAGGCAACTTGGTATTCCCCTCAATGCTCAACGAAGAGCACCCTGAACAAGGGTGCCCTTAACGCCGGGAACCTAATTCAGCTGAAAGCTGGCTTTAGGTGACCGAAGAGGCCATGGCCCTTTAAAATGATGGCTTCTGCATACTATTTTGAAGCGCCACTACAGCAGGAAGACCATAGCAGGTGATATAAATCTTCCCAAACACAAAAAGAGTCATTGAGGGTAATTGCAACAAAAGACTTCTCGGCATGCATTTGCATATTAAGGAATAAAATATGTCAGTGCAGACTGTTCTGAACTGCTAAGTAAATGGCCTTGGATAAAGATGGTTGGAAGGAGCTAAAATTGAAACTGAGAAACAGAGAAGCCCTTCAGCTGAAGCTACCAGCAGTTGGCAGTTCTTCCTCCTCCCCCTCTAGCGCTCTGGGCATGCACTGAAAAGTTGTGCTTGATGCACAAGTCTTCAGTGCAAGCACCAGGTGCCATCCTTCCACTAATTTTGAAACAGCTCCCTAATGCTCAGCGCTGACAGTGTTCCTACATTTGCATGTCATTAGCACTGCGCATTAGGGAACTGTGTTGCAGCACGGTTGTGGTGGTATTTTTATGGCGCTGTACTGAAGTGCCAGAGTTTTGAGCATCTGGGCATTAATCATGCAATAATAAGACTCCTAGAGGTGGTCAGAAAGTTACAGCTCATGGGAGGAACATAAGTTAGCATGGCCATGCATATGTAGAATTACCTAAAATCCCATCCCAAACATGCAGTTTGTAAAATACACATCTCTACCCCTCAAAGTATGTATTTGTTCCCATTCACTGGTGTCAGGCGAAGGCAGTTTTAGAAGGCCTTTATCCGGAGGTTCAGCTGAAAAGCTACCTACCCACAAAAAAACATAGTAAAGTGATTGATTCAATGTGGATTAAGGAAGGTAAAACAAAGAACATGTTTATATTTCTTTGCCCAAGGCAGCTTGCGGTACTACACAAGTACGTTGAGCTTCCGCGAGAGGTCGCAGCAGCCATTTTCTAAAAGCAGCCTCAAAGGGCAGGAGCAAATAGGATTCACTCCTGCCCAAATCGTCCTCACTTGGATCACAAGGGATATCAGGTAGACCCAGGAAGCCTATCTAGTCTGTAGGGGTTGTCTGGCCATTCTGTGGGGAGGGGTTGTGGCTTACATGGGCTAGGGAGGAAGGAAGAGGGGGCTTTGAGGGACGGGAAGGGGATGGGGGGTTAAAACACCAAAACAAAGTTATGTAGGTCCCAGCTGGGCTGTATAACTGTTCTATACAGGACTTAGCAAAATATCATTTGGGACCCGCATAAGCTCCAGCGGCCAGTGCAGCACCCTTTAGCCCTGGATATTCAGTGCCACGGCCTGCACATGGCCCAGCACTGAATATCCAGGGCTAATTTAGCCAGCCACAGTCAGTGTTTTAAAGTACACCGTCACCGGCCAAATATCTATCCTATATAAAGCTTGTGTCCATTTTTGTTTTATTAGGGACTGAGTGAAACTAATAATTTGACCAGTGGTTCCTGAACTTTTCTATATAACTGTGTATATGTATGTGTATGTGTTTCTTTGGTGAGATGGTATAGAAATCTGGGTAATTTTAATTATCTTGTTCAATATTGGATTGCAAGTGAAGAAAACTGAAGGCCCTGTTTACTAAGGTGCGCTAGCGTTTTTAGCACGCGCTAATTTTTAGCATGCACTATAAATGCTAACATGCCTACTGTGCAACTTAGTAAACAGGGACCTCAGTGAGGCAGTGGCGTAGCCAAGGGTGTGCTCGGGTGGGCCCAGGCCCACCCACTTTGGGCTCAGGCCCACCCAGAAGCAGCACACCTATGATGTGACTGGCAGGGATCCCCAAGCCCCACCAGCTGAAAACTCCCAACAAATGTCCCTCCTGCATATCTTGTAAATAGCAGATCTTCACCTGCAGTGAGACACAACTGATACATACTGCTTTCTTTGGCCCCACAGCCTTCCCTCTGATGTATTCCCGCCTATGCGGAAACAGGTAGATGCATCAGAGGGAAGGCGTTGGGGTCGACGTGAGCAATGTGTATTAGTTGCTGCTTGCTGCAGGTGAAAATCTGTCATTTAAAAAGGTATACAGGAGAAGAGGGGATGTTTGATAGACCATATGGCATGCAGGCGAGAGAGGAAGAAACCAAATCACTTGTGGGACAAGGCAGAGTTCTTCTGCCCACCCATCTTAGGCCAAGGCCCACCCAAAATTGGGTGTCTGGCTACGCCCCTGCAGTGAGGGCTTCTTTTACAAAGCCGCACTAGCGATTCCCGCGCAGTAAATGAGAGGAAGCCCATAGGAACTGAATGAGCTTCCTCTCATTTGCCGAATCGGTAGCGTGGCTTTGTTAAAAAGACCCTGAGTGAATAAAATCTACCAAATTTTGAAGATTGAACATGCCTAGATATTTTATTGTACTGCAATTGTGTTCCTTTGAAGAGAAATATAAGATCAATACATTTTTGATGTATGATATTTCAGAAGTAGCATTTCAGTCTTTTTTCCAATTTTCTTTGTAGCTGAAGTTTTTCACAGATTCGTCTATAACTTATTTGAACTCAGTTCAACAGAGAACTGAATTGTTTATATAAAGACACACATTATTTGCCCCCCCCCCACCACCAAAAAAAAACGTATGTTCAGATCTCTCCTTGTCAGTAATGCTCTTTTTGTGAAGATGGGTCCTGACTCAAAAAAGAGAAAAAAACTCTAATTGTATCTCTTTCACCAAATCAAATGCTTTAGGATTCTTATGCCTGCTAATCCAGATAATAAAACTATGCCCTAGATTGAATTTTCTCATAAAAGAGTGAAGATAAGGCAATTCCACTCTGTCAAAGATCTTTTCCGTGTCAAGGGAAATTCATAAACTATCTTCAGTACTACATTTATCCAGGCTAATTAAATTAATAGTGCATTTAATAATATCAGCCCTTTGTCTCTCCTTGGTAAAGACTTTTTGGTCTCTATTCCACTGTGAATAAATATTTCCAAATGTCTTGCCAGGATGCTGATGTCATAATTAAGTAAGGGAATTGGCCAGAAAAATCTATATATTCAGAAATAGACCCTCTTTTTGACATTCTCAAAACAGCAGGAAACATCATTTTCGTGTATCACTTCCATCTGGTGCAATAAAAGGGAGATTATTTTATTATCAGGGAATTACTGAAGACAGACCCGTTTCTACTATCATTTAGGGATCCTTTTATTAAATGGTGCAAAAATAAAATAAAGGCAAAACTTGTGCATTAATGGCCTAATTCTGTATATGGCACTCAAAATTGCACGCACAAATATGGGCATGTACCAATTTGCATGTGCAATTTGATTGAGTAATGAACCAATTAGCACCTATAATTGAGTTGTAAACCGCATTAAGCCTGCCATGAGTGGGAAAGTGCGGGGTACAAATGTAACAAAACAAAAAAACAAAGACACCAGAGGAAATAGGAGAGTTATGGGATAGGAAGTAGTGTTCTATTGTGGATTAAACACTGGTTAAAAGAAAACAGAGAGTAGGGTTAAATGGTCAGTATTCTTAATGGAGAAGGGTAGTTAGTGGGGTTCCCCAGGGGTCTAAGCTGGGACTGCTGCTTTTTAACATATTTATAAATGACCTAGAAATGGGAGTGAGGTAATTAAGTTTGCTGTTAACACAAAGTTATTCAAAGCTGTTAAATCACAAGATGCTTGTGAAAAATTACTAGAGGACCTTAAAAGACTGGGAGACTGGGCATCTAAATGGCAGATGATGTTTAATGTGAGCAAGTGCAAAGGAGCTATGCAATGCAAGGTTCCACATTAGGAGTCACCGACCAGGAAAGGGATCTAGGTGTCATAGAGGGGCAAAATGGAAAGATCGTCCAAGTACGAATTAGGGCGTTCTTACGATAACGTCCAAAAATAGACCTGTATAATGGAAAAATAGTGTGGGCGTTTTTCGACAATCGATTATCCCTGTAAGAAAACAATCAAATGACGAGCGCATAAGCGTGACTAAATTGGGCGCCCTAACACGGTCGACTATTGCAGGTGCAAACGACCAAATCACGTGGTGTGTAAAATAATGTACATAGGTGTATCGCAAGTACAGTACATGTTGTTCAGGCCATCCAGGTACGGAAATATATGACGAACGCATATATGTGTCAACTACAGACATATCATGCTGCTCCACCCATACATTCATCATATGTGCCCATCTAAATGTGCGGATCTGCATGCACTGTACACCTACTGAACATGCAGTAAATGTATATTGTGTATATGTGAAAAGGGTCGGGTGGGGTGCGTCATACTCATCTATAGAAGGCACGTTTCACACTCCTGCAGGCATGTGCACGTCAAAGACGTCTATGCTTACGAGGGCGTCCACGTGCTGATAGGGGCCATATATGGAATGGTCATCCATATATGGAGCTGTGCATGAAACGACGTCCCTCACGCAAGGTCGTCTATATAAGGCACTTCTTTTCCAACACGTGGAAAAATGGCACAACGCAGGGAGCCAAATTTTGGAGAAGAGGAGAGCCTGCTGCTTGTCCGGCTCTGCCTAAGGCACCGCCATCGCCTTTTCATCCAGCACCACCACCTGCCCCCCAGGCTGCAGGCCATGCGAGCCTGGTCCCGCATCCGGGAAAGATTAGAGAGGTAAGGTTATGGCCCAACCCCCCTCCCCTCCTGTACCTACACATATAACAGCTCCGTCATCAATGTTACCAGCAGTAACTGGAGTGTCCATGCAAGGATCATGAGTAATATAGGAACATGCACAATCACCAATAATTTGTATGTTATTGAAACGACCACCATTCCCACATCCCTACAAGAATGTATTTCGTTAGGTTAGGTATGTGACTATTCTATTAGTGTTATGTGACAATTTCGTTAGTTATGTGAAGGCCACATTTTCCAACCCCTCTTTGGAGCCTCTGAATAGTGGAAGCATGAGACCAATGAAACCTATACCATACTTTATAACATGGTCATGATAACACATATAAAGTAGTTTAACAAGCATACATTATAATGTATACAAACGGTACTGTCTGGCCTCATGGCCACCTCTCTGGCATCATCTGCATAGGAACCAACTCGGTGGCTGCTGTGGGTGCTTCACCACCCCACCCCCCAATATCAAATATGTATGGAGGGAGGGGTCATCTCCACTGGGGGTTCCACCCCCCAAAATGGAAAAAAGGTGGCTCCTATGATTCACTACCAATGGAGGTGCCCCCCCCCCCCCAACACTGTAGACCCTCTCTCTCTGGTATGTGAATAGCAAATGAATGTGTGCAGGGGACAAAAAGGACCAACACCCCTGACCCCTGCTCTCCAAACTTATATCTTACAGACGCTTTGGAGTCCACCGGGACCTCGAGTCCCTGCGGAGGCGGTTCCGCAGGGTGAGGCGGGAGAGGCCCGACGTCATTCGGGCGGTGCGAAGGCACCTCAGGGCTCGCCGTAAGTATTCAAAAACAGGACACCTGTACAGATTACTACATACATTTCATGAATAAAGCAAATGTGTTGTACAATATCACTTCCCATGTGCCTAATAGCCACCTAGTAATACCATATCTGTCCCAGATCAAGGATGCAGGTTGCAGGGGTTCTCCCATGAGCGTGCTTGCAACGTCCGACCATCCCCCCCGAGATGAATGAGATGATATGCCACACTTTACTATTCCCCTTACTGTGGTGGCTGATTAGTGTGTCCTGGTACAGTTGCCTGAGGCCCTACTTTTACTGCATGTTATGGCCTAACTCACATAAAAGAATTGTGCTCAACACCCTTCCCACTGCCCCCCCCCCCAATAACTCCTACAACAACTGCCCATCAACCCCTCGTTGCATCTCACAATGCAAACATGCTGGTCAGCAATGAATTTGGTATGGCAACATGTCCTGCGTGGTGTGTATCAGAGGAGGGTCCAGGGTTCTGTGTCATGTCATCTGATGCAGCTCATTCCCCATGGGCATAGGCTACGCCTTACCACACCCTGCCCCATCCCCTGCCTCACGCCACCCAGCTACTGCACTATGCAAGCCATGTTGTATGCACTGATCTCAATCACACTCCTTTTACATACACAGGGCTCCACCAGCAGGAAGCCGAGCGGGAAGATGAGGAGGGCCACCACCTCCAGGAGGAGGAGGAGGAGGAGGAGGAGCAGGAGGAGGAGGAGGAGCAGGAAGAGCAGGAGGAGGGGCACATGGAGGAAGAGGAGGAGCAGGAGCCAGGCCAGGAGGCGGGCCACCAGCAAGAAGAGGAGGAGGAGGACTCGGAGGAGGGAGTCCTCATTATAGACCTGCATGAGGACCCCTCCCCACCTGCAGTACCATCGCCTGGCCCACCTCCATCCCCTGGGCCAGCTTCTGTGTCCCCTGGCCCACCTCCATCCCCTGGGCCAGCTTCTGTGTCCCCTGGCCCACCTCCATCCCCTGGGCCAGCTTCTGTGTCCCCTGGCCCACCTCCATCCCCTGGGCCATCATCCATGTCCCCTGGCCCACCTCCAGCCTTTGGGCCAGCGACTGTAGTGCGCCTCCTGCAGCAGCTGGTAGATGGCCAGCAGCAGATTATAGTTGGCCAGCACCAGCTGCTGCAGGAGGTGACAGCCCTACGGCAGGGCAATGAGCAGCTCCAGGGCCCACTAAGGGTACTGCTGGGGCTGCTCATTGCCCTGCTACAGAGGGCCTTACTAAGAGGGCGTGGCCGCCCTTAATTTAAATAGGGGGGCCTGTTGGTGTTGTGTGTGTGGGGGGAGGGAGGGAGGGAATTGTTGGGGTTGTGTGTGTGGGGGGAGGGAAATGTTGGGGGTTCTGTGGGGGGTGGGGGAGGGAATTGTTGGGGTGTGTGGGGAGTTGTGGGGGGGAGGAGGGCATTGTTGGGGTTATTTTGTAGGGGTGGGGGTGGGGATGGGGGGCAAATAAATTTTTGTTATAATATAACTATCAGGGTGTGTGTGTGTGTGTGTTTGTCTCCCTTGTGCATTACATATCACCAAATGGTGCTGTTGAGTTGAGAGGAAGGAGGCAGCAATATGCATAGCATTAAATGTGCTGTGTGAATGAGAAGGTGATGTATGTCTGAGAATGTTGGCCAGACAGAACGCCACCTGTTCATTCCAACCTGCATGGCCCATATGTGCAGGGGGGTTGGGCCGGGGAGGCTGGATGGATATTTGTGTTCATTAATAAAAATGGCCAGCCAGCATCTCTCTCTCCCTTCCTCCCTCCCTCCCCTCCACCATACTGACCCACATTACAGAGTGCCATCAATAAGAGATTAATAGTGTACCACGTGTGATCTGCCAGGTACACACTTCCACATAACTCCAGGTACCACATACACAGTGTTTGCTGTCTGATGGACACATATCTTTACCCACAAGCCACATTGGTGGGGTGGGGGGGGGGGCCCAAGAAGGACCTACAAACAGCTGGCTCATATTTTCACATTGAATACATCAGCTATGGTATATAATGCTGAGGAGCAAAAGGGAAACAATGGGAAACCCAATAGATGGATGGTTACTTCATCACAGTTGCAATGTAATACTTGTGTTAGGGAAGGGCACAAATAACAATGGTGCTCATTATTTGCAGGTGTGATCACACTTTCTCCAGTAGTGAACCAAGGTGTGTTACATTCAAGTATTCTGGGTTTGTGTCCAACTTTGTCTCTGAAGTGACTTGCCTTAGGTGGGATTTGAACCAGCAACCTTATGATTATAAGGCTGGTGCTCTAACCACTAGGCCACAGCAGCCACCAGGCTTTATCCACCACCAGTTACTTTGGGTTGGTACCTGTACACACACCCCTTTCCCTCACCACCACGTCATAGGCCTCAGTGGCACTACCTGTAGCCACCTCGATCATTTTGTCCAGGCTACCGATTAAAAACAATGTAATGTGCATGTTCCCTACCCTACTACCTATGGAGCAATTTAGGAAGGTGTTGCATAAAGTGCTATACACATCCATTGCATTAATCATTCTCCCCTCCCCCGCCTATGGACCTTGAGAATGGGTGGCCACTTCATAAATGGGGACTGGGGTACACCACATAAACAAGGAAGATGGAAGCTACCGGGAACCAATACAGCACCTCCAACAGCTGGCCCACACCACTGAGGACCTGCCAACCCCACAGTACAGTGCACAGGAACCTGGTGAAAACAGAGCTACCTAACATCTGACTCCAGACTACATACATACAGTGAATGCACACTCCTTGACTATGAGCACAAAGAGAAGAGGTGGCAGACAAACGAGAGCTTACCATGAACGTCTGTTTCAAGACTGTGTAGTGCGCCTTTTATCTTCTGGAACATTAGCTGCACATCTCCCTGATTGAAATGACCCTTACCGAGGGGTGCTTGATTTGGGGTGAGTGTAGCAAATTCGTGGCCCCCACACACTGCCTGCTACAACCAGGCAGAGAGAATGGGAGAAAGGAAGGGAGCATCAGGCGATGTGGAAGACAGGAAACGGAAGGCGTGGTGGCTGAGGGCCAACAATTATTCCCCCCCCCCCCCCCCTAAATACACAGGTGTACCCAAGCATGCTAAGTGAGGGTAAAACCCTGTAAATGATTATTACGAACAACCGGCAAGGTCTCAGTGCAGGAAATGGCAGGTAAAATGGCAATGAAGAAAGGGAAGGCAGGTGGAGACGCCCATACTTATCTACTCATAATCGAAAGCATGTGTTCCTAATCGCTATCTGAGCTGGGCACGCTTAGGAATTATGTGTATAATTGAAAAAGTAGCGCCCAAATCAGAAACGCCTATTCCCCCGTCTCAATGGGCGTTCTTGGCGCCTATATAAACGCCCACTCCGTATTTTCGAAAACACCATTGGTACAATGCCACCACGCATGCCGCCGACCCGGAAGGGTAATTTTCTCGAGGCAGAGGTGGAGCTCCTGGTACAAGAAATTGTACAGCGGCACCGGAGTCTGTTTGCTCCCACAGGGCAGAGGCTGGCAGCAACAGTAAAGCAGCGGGAATGGGAGGCAGTACGGGACAGCCTGAATGCTGTCTTCCATGCTGGGAGAGACGTGGAGGACTGCAAGAGGAAGTGGCGGAAGCTGAGGAGGGATGTTCGCAGGAAGGCAGGGGCCAATCCCCCAGGCAATGACACTGCCAATCTTACACCAATGGAGCTGATGGTGTACTCCCTCCTACCCCAGGAGGGCATCCACGGGATTGGCTCCATGGACACCTCGGGCCAGGCTGAGGACTCAGGTAGGTGTTTCATTATGCAGTTGGGGTATCTGTTGTGCTGCAGTACACTTGTGTTATAGAAGTTGGGGTCAGGGGGAGGGAGGTGAGGAGTGGGGGGCAGGAGGAGGGAGGTGGGTGTGGGTGTGGGTGGGGATGGGGGGGGAGTATCTCTGGCTGTCTTTCTGTATATTAACAGGCCACCTTTATGATGCTGTTGTGACCTGGTAACCCCTACTCACTAGCTCTCTACCCTTACTCCCTATCCCTACCGTTGTCATTGGGTTTCCTCTTACTTGTCCTGTGTGCCCATATTTATAGAATTAATTGTAAGCTCTATTTGAGTAGTGGTAGTGGTCATGTGTGTTATAGGAGCAAGCAGACAGGGTGGGTGCTGTGTGTGTGTGAGAGCACCCCCAATATTGAGGAAAGATCATGTAGCTGTGCAGGGAGGAGTGTTGGTCACTGGGCTTAGCACCCCCAATACTACTTTCCAGTTGGCTCCTATGGGTGTGTGTAGGTTACTACTGTGGCAGAACTCTGGGGGCCGTCCTTCCCTACTACTCCCTCCTATTTTCCCATTACCAAACTGTGCCTAGTTCCTCCTGTGACCTCTGTGCTCTACTGAGTGTGGGCCACATGCATTCAACTGAAGGAGCCTGTAATGGGGGTCATAAAGCAGTTCTATGCAGTTTAGCAAGTCAGTAGTAACACAACACATGCTGCAATGTTGTTCAATTTAACAATTATACAACTAACAGCTTGTGCACAACGTTGTGAGTGGTGTCCTTCTCTTGGCTGCTCATCCACCACCTCTACCCAGCTGCCTGCGGGCCTCTCTCTTTCGTACCCGTGTCAATTCCATTTCTCCTCACCATCTCTTTGCTGGGTCATCAGGTTGGGGGGACATACCAATGTATATGAATGCTGAAAGACAAAAGTGGGTTATTTGCACCAACACTATTCCTCACTCTTGTGCTATACAGGTGAAGACTCAGAGGAGGCTGGCCCTAGTGGCCTGCAAGGCCAACGCCCTACACCATCTGTCCAGCCTCAACCTCCACAGCCTGCAGCACCAGCAGTCCAGCCGCCACCACCTGCACCAGCTGTGCATCCTCCGCGTCCACCACCACCTGCACCAGCTGTCCAGCCTCTACCACCACCAGCTGTCCAGCCTCTGCCAGCACCACCACCACCACCTGCACCGGCTGTCCAGCCTCTGCCAGCACCACCACCACCTGCACCGGCTGTCCAGCCTCTGCCAGCACCACCACCACCACCTGCACCGGCTGTCCAGCCTCTGCCACCACCACCACCACCACCACCTGCACCAGCTGTCCAGGCTCTGCCACCACCACCACCACCACCTGCACCAGCAGAGGCCGCACCTCCAGCACCGGAGGACTTTGGTGAGGAGGAGGAGGGCCCAGCTCCCCGCCAGAGGCCATCCGCCCAAAGGAGGCAACTCCTGCGGCTGGCCACGGAACTACTCCGCCACAACGTGCGCTTGGAGGAGTACCGCCAGCAGAAACTGGAGCTGCAGCGCCAAGCACTGGAGGCACAGCAGCGAGCACACCAAGAACTCCTCCAGGCGCAACGTGAAGGCCACCAGGAGGTGCTCCAGCAACTGAGACGGCTGGAGCAGAGCATCCAACACCTGCACCCTCAGGGCACCGCGCCTACTCCAGCCCCCGTGCTGCTGGAGCAGCCCCTGCCATCAACCTCCTCCTCCACTGACCACCAGCAACCACCACCAGCTAAGAGGTGGGCATTGCGCTCCTCAGCCTCTGCACCCACTCCTGCTGCTCCCATTCTGGGTCCTGTGGCCAGACCACTACAACCAAGAAGGTGGCCCGATTTCCACGGTGCAGCCGAAGCCGCAGGCTGCCGTGGGGATAGGGAGGAGGACACTGGGAGCAGCAGCTCCGAAGAGGGGGAAGAGACTTCCCGTGCAGCACCAGCTGCAAAGGAAGGGCGTGGGAGGGGTAGGAGGGGACGGGGGAAGGGAAGGGGAAAATGATGGGACATGCTGTAGGGTGAGGGTTGGTGGGAGGGGGGTGGGTGTGGGAGGGAGGGGGTGGTGGTGGTGGTGGTGGGGTTGACCAAACACATATGCACTGTATGTAAATAATAAATGCTCACTTACATTCACCTAAAACTTGTTTCAATGAGTCTTTGTCTTGCTCTTACACCAAGCTGGTAGGCATTGAGCTCTGCTCTGTGGGCTGGGGGTGGAGGGGGCTCCTCTTCCAGCTCATCTGGGGCCTCTTCTGGTGGTGGCTGTGGCTCCTCTGGGAGAGGCTGTCCTCTGCGCTGGGCCAAATTGTGTAACATACAGCACGCCACAAAGATCTTGGCCACCTTTTCTGGACTGTAGAGCAGCTCTCCTCCAGACCGGTCCAGACAGCGGAAGCGGTTTTTCAATAAACCAAAGGTGCGCTCAATGATCCCCCGGGTGCTGCGATGTTTCCTGTTGTAGGTTTCTTCTGGCCCTGGTTGTGGGTGGATCAGGGGGGTCATAAGCCATGTCCTCTGCGGGTAGCCTCGGTCACCTTTGCAGAAAAGCAGAATGAGATAGATGAGTGTGTATCGCTTGGAGCAGGTACAGGGGGGGCGGGGGGGATTTGGATAGTGGGTTGTGGTGGAGGAAGCCAGGGCGGAGGGTTGCCCAGTGGAGGAGGTCTAGTATGGGTGGTACATGCATGTTGCACTTACCTAGTAGCCATCCACCAGTGAACTCCCCTTGCTCGAACCTGCGGAAGATGCCCGAGTGCTGTAGGATGTAGGCATCGTGGCTGGAGCCGGGGTACCTGGCACACACGTCTAATATCTCCCCCTGGGCATCACATACAACTTGCATGTTCATAGAATGAAATGCCTTCCTATTTCTGTAGGTGGCTTCGTGTGCCCGGGGGGGTCTGAGGGCTATGTGTGTGCAGTCTATCACACCGATGACCGAGGGGAATCTAGCAACAGCATAGAAGGCGGCCATGTTGTTGTGCAGAGCCTGGGGGGTGGTGGGGAAAGTGATGTAGTGTGAGGTGTGAGTTATGAAGGCATCCAGGAACTGGGTGAGACAGTGTGAAATAGAAGCCTGGGTGAGGCCTGTGTTAGCAGCTAATACGGATTGAAAACTGCCAGTGGCCAGGACAGAGAGAGCGGAAGTGATTTTGAGGTGGGCAGGGATGGGGTTATTCCTACGTGTCTGGGGCTGAAGGAGGGGTTTCAGCTGCTCACACAGCTGACGAATGGTGGCCCTATCAAACCTGAACCTTGTTAGACACTGCTGGTCAGTGAGTTGTAGGAAGGTGGTGCGGGGCCTAAACACTCGGGGCCGTGAATACCTCCTGCGGTGGGTGGCCTCTTCGTGTAGCATGAATGCCACAAGTGCATTAAGTGCATCCATATCCCCACCACCAGTGCAAGTATTAGGACTAGTAGTCAAAAAGCAACACACACAGATCTGTCACTTCCAGCCACCACGCCCCTCTGGCCACTCACTCGCCAAACAGTACAGGCACACAGAGACAAACGGAGGTCAGGGAATACAGTATACACGTGGGAAGAGTGAATGGGGAGGGGGAGGGGGAGGGGGAGGGGAAGGGGCGATAGAGCAAAGGAGTAGGAGTAAGGAACGGTGAAAGGGTAAGACACAAAAAGAGGCAGGGCACACAGACGACCGTCACAGGTACTGAACACGCTCGGCTTTCTCTCTGCAACCACCACTTCAGCTCTTCCACCAACAATATCGCCACTCTCCAACTACACACAATCGCTAATGAGTCTAAAGACGCTTTCCCCCTTGCTCTGGTCGCTTTTATTTCGGGTCCATCATATTACGCCCATCTTCCCGCTCAACCAGAGCCATTTCGCTATTCGTTATACGTTGTACCCGTCCACGTCGTATCACCGCCCCTAACACGCCCCCGACACGCCTCTTATTTGGGCGTTTTTACGTCCACGTACGAGCGACACGGACGCACTGAAACATTGCTTTCGATTATATGGATTTACTCGTTTTTGTGAGATTAACGTCCATCTCCCGATTTAGGTCGGCTCTTGGGCGTTTTTCTCTTTCGATTATAAGCAGGATAGTTGATGATACTTTGAAACCCTCTGCTCAGTGTGCTGCGGTGGCTAAGAAAGCAAATAGAATGTTAGGTATTATTAGGAAAGGAATGGAAAACAAAAATGAGGACGTTATAATGTCTTTGTATCATTCCATTGTGCGACTGCACCTCGAATATTGTGTTCAATTTTGGTCACCGCATCTTAAAAAAGATATAATGGAATTAGAAAAGATAAAGAGAAGGGCAACCAAAATGATAAAGGGGATGGAATGACTGAAATGGCTAGGGCTCTTCAGTTTGGAGAAAAGACAGCTGAGGGGAGATATGATAGAGGTCTATAAAATAATGAGTGAAGTTGAATCAGTAGACATGAATTGCTTGTTTTCTCTTTCAAAAAATACTAGGACTAGGTGGCACTCAATGAAGCTACAAAGCAGTACATTTAAAATGAATTGGAGAAAGTTTTATTCACTCAACATGTAATTAAACTCTGGAATTCGTTGCCAGAGAATGTAGTAAAAGCAGTTAGCTTAATGGGGTTTAAAAAAAAGGTTTGGATGGCTTCCTAAATGAAAAGTCCATAGACCATTATTAAAGTGAACTTGGAGAAAATCCACTGCTTATTTCTACGATAGGCAGCATAAAATGTATTGTACCTTTTGGGGATTTTGCCAGGTACTTGTGACCTTGATTGGCCACTATTGGAAATAGGATGCTGGGCTTGATGGACCAGTATGGCAAAACATATGTACTTATATACTTATGTACCCAGAGGTCAGCATTGGTGGGGCAATGGTGCCTGGGAGTAGCAATCATTCTTCACAGCTGCTCAGGTCAGTGCCAGAATCCAAAATGGCTGATGTTTTTGCAGTACTACTGCTAGGAGGCATTTTATAAGATGATATAAAGATAAGGACCTACTCAGTCTGTTTGCTGCTGCCTATACTATTGTGGTTCTGGACTAATTCTGATCATCACCTTCTGCATTAATGGGAATATATACACTGTCATCCTTAAAAGCTTAATAAACTGCAAAGAACTACCCCTATTTCAATTTGTTAGGGATCGTAACCAAGCTATCCTACCAAGCAAGATTTATATTGTAGATTCAGAAAATTCTTCTTCTATGTATTCAAATCTGGGCCCTTATCTGGATACATTCTTACTAAGGGAGTCATGTATTAATAGTGTGTGCTACCACAGGGCCTATATGAAAAAATAGCCACTGTGGTAGACAGCATGCACTACGGCATTAGCGTGTGCAAATCTTTAGGAAATGATCCCCCTGGTGTTTTCTCTGTTCCTTTTACAGAGTGCAGCTGCAACCAGAGGCTCAGGTTCTTTACTTGCTAAAGTGTAGAAATCAAAAGATGTACCTAACAACCTTTAAGCATTCATAACACCATACTTCCCTGAGACAACAATAGGTATTAAGGCCACAGTAGTTTCTAGATATGTTAGTGCCTGGGAAAGCCAAGCATATTTGTCTCTCCCTCCAAACCTCTCCCACCTGTAACCTGATTTCTGCTTCTTTCTTATTTCAATCTCCTACACTCAGGTCCTTAGTCTTTTTTGTTTTCCCCCTTTAACCCCAATTTAATACCAGGGCAGGATTAATTCTATGTTGAACCCCAAGCAAATAAGTGCATTGGGTCCCCCACTATAATGTAAATACATTTTAACATGCCCAGAAATAGGGCCCCACATGGAGCTGACTGCAGAGGAAAACCGGCAGGAAAGGAAGCAGCAGGATGAAGTGCTGTTTGCAGACTCATTGTCACGTCCCTCACCTTGGTCCCGGTTGGGTCTTCCGGCGGCGCGGGGACACACACCACCATAACGATTCGGCACTCCCTTGCGTCTGTCAATGTCAGATTCTGGCCCAAAGATGCCCCAATGCCGACGCCCCGCGCGACGTGGCTCTCCGCCTCAGCGTGGCTGGCTGTCAGACACAGCCACTATTTCCACGAGCCTTCCCTGTCTCTCAGGGCTTCTGCTTCTACTGAGGTAGGTGTCACTTATGCTGCGCTTTGCTTCCATTTTTCCTTGTCTTGTTCCTCGTTACTGACTCCTGTCTGTACCCGGATTACTCTCTGAACTGCTGCCTGCCTACTGACTGCTGTCTGCACCCAGATGACTCCTTGACCTGCTGCCTGCCTACTGACTCCTGTCTGCACCCAGATTACTCTCTGAACTGCTGCCTGCCTACTGACTTCTGTCTGCACCCGGATTGCTCTCTGACCTGCTGCCTGCCTACTGACTCCTGTCTGCACCCGGATTGCTCTCTGACCTGCTGCCTGCCTACTGACTCCTGTCTGCACCCGGATTGCTCTCTGACCTGCTGCCTGCCTACTGACTCCTGTCTGCACCCGAATTACTTTCTGACCTGCTGCGCCCGCACCTGGGGGCTCAACTCCCAAGGAACGGCGGTGTCCACAGGTGAACTTTGTGGTTGCTTGGCTGCCAAGCAGTATCCGGGTTTGAGTCTTCACACTCGCCAGTGCTCTACTTGGCCTAAAGAACTCACAACTCTGATACTCATCCTGTCAACTGGAAGGTAATACAGATGGGGAGAATAGACTGACCTCTGCCTGCAGTGGTGACTGCATTTCCTAACCCTCCCCACAACTTTTTTTTTCTCCCAGAAGATGAATTACAAAGCCAGATTTTTGCCTTGGTAGCCATAAAATTGTACATCCAAGAGGGCCTGTCGTATACATTTGGGTCCTAGCCACATGCCTAGTTTGTCTATGCCTTAATCATGACCTGATCAATACACTCTCCTCTTATGCTCTTCTTATGCTCAAGAAATCTGCAATTTCTCTTGGCTTTTCATCTGCTGCTGGCCCACTCTTATATTTTGGTAATTTTTCTGAACAAACTGGCTTGCCTACCATCCTTGGTTACATCACTGGTTGGGGCTGTCAGAACGTATGGCAAATAGATTAACTTAAAAAGACTGTTTAATGGTTAATATTGCACTTAGCACTTCAAAAAACAAAAATATGTATAGTAAGAAGTGAAAACATTGAAAAACAATGTTAAAATACAATCTGCAGGAATCAATAAGAACCTGTGTAGATTTAATTATCATTAAAACCACTTTTACTCAAATTCAATTCCAAATATTGGAATACAAGTGATCTATAAATTTTGGATCTTCAGTTTAAAAATGGTACTTGAACACTATCTTAAATTGAACAGCTACTGGCTGCTTTTCAAAACAGGATATATTATTATAACTTCAGGACTCCTAAATAAAACCATGTTTTACCCAAGAGGGCTTATTCAGGGTGGCTCAACCAGAGGGTGTAGGAGGCAGTAAAGTCTAAATTGGTTGAACTGGAAGCACAAGAAGTAAGTTAAAAGACATTCTTTTTTTTTTTCCTTAAAATCATTTTTAAAAGACTTTTTCCATGTAATCAACCACTATTCATATAGACAAATAAATAAAGGCAATAACATGGAGGACAGAAAAATGATGAAAGCCTTGCAACCCTCTATGAGTCTTGCTGCTGCATTCTGAATCAACTGGAACTGGTGTAGGCCCTTTGTAATCAGACCATTGTATAGTGCATTGCAGTAATCCAGTCTTGATGTTACCATGGCATGCACAACTGGGATAAGATTTACCTTCTCGATGTAAGGAGAGAGGCAGCGTAGTACTATTTAAATTCACATCTTTGGGGGTGGGGGGGGGTGGGAGGGGGTCTGTGACCAGTGAGGGATTAAGGAGGGTCATCCCTGATTCTCTCCAGTGGTCGTCTGGTCATTTTGAGCACCTTTTTGTTTTTTACCTTATTCATTCTAAAAAAACAGGTCTAGATCAAAACATTGAAGTTTTAGCCTTAGACAATTTCATTTTGTTCCATTATAGCTATAAAATGTCCAAGTGTTAGGAACGCCCTAGGCCCGCCCTAGTTCCACCCCTGACATGCTCCCTTGTGATTTGGGTGGACTGTAAATGATTTGCAAAGATAAACATCTGCAAAACAGGTTTCAAAGATACCAATGTGGATGTTTTAAGAAGAAATATGTCCAAATTCCCCTTTATGACACTTTTTGGATGTTTTTCTCTTTTGAAAATGAGCCCCATCGTCAAGCAGTACAAAGAGAAAGAGGCAGTCAAGATCTCTTGTACATAAAAAATATGCATTCAGAAGGTTCCTTTGTGGTGAAGGACTATACTGGAACCTTGTAATATCAAAGTTCTTATAATACCAAATACTTGAGCTTTGCACTTTAAGTTTCTGATATCATCAGAAACCTCAGTGGAAATAATTCTTTGCATTGCACCAGAGTCCATCTATTGTTTTCTATCAAATTTAATAATCCATCCAGAGCAACAAGTTCAAACATATTCTTCATTGCAGATTTTTTTTTGTTATAGCTCTAAATCATATATTTCTGTGGCTTTTCAAGAGTTCTTGGTATAATATGTTCACAGTGGGTCTCTTGCTTTAAAATATATGGTACACTGGATACTTCCCCCTTGTCTATGCAGTCATTATAATGCTGCATTTGAATAAAGGAGTAGCACAGTTCAAAAAAATAAAAGATAAATAAAAATGAGGAGAGAACGGTGGTAAATTCTTACTGATCTGCAGTGTCAGCAAAGCTACCAGCATTAATTATTATTATGGTTGTTAAATCTCTTTGTATAACCCCTAACCACCACTATGAGAGGAAATTCACTTACAGTAGATGAGCTATACATGCAACAAAATTCTGCTTATCTCTTATATTTTGTATATGATATTGAGAATAAAGACTACTAGAGAAGACCCATGTATTGCAGATATGGACACAGCTGGACATATTATAGAAACTGTGCTGGATTGATTTCTAATTTTGAAACTGACCCTCTCCTCTGTTCCTTTATTTCTTCAAGTCATCTAATGCTATAACTTATGGTTGCTTTTTATAGATGGCTTGAGCACCACTGGGAAAAGGAAAGGTATGACAGCGAATATTAGGACACTCTTTCATTCTTTTGAAACATAAGGTTATAGTCCTACTATATTTATTTATTTATTTATTTGTTTGTTTGTTTGTTTATTTATTTATTTATTTTGATTTTTTTTTTTTTTACCACCGTTTTGAAGAAATTCAACCAAGGCAAGGTACAGCATGAAAATTCTGAACATAGGCAATAGAGAATTTCAGCAGAAAAAAAAAATTCAAATAACAGAATATATTATGGCATAGAATGCTACTTCAAATGTCAACACAGTGCACAATAAAACATCTTAATAGACAGCAAAGGGTATAAGCAGAGATGGAACAAATAGATAGGATAGAGTAACAGGAGTTAGAAATTAAGGGGAATAATTTAAAGAAAGTTGCACTTGAAGTCTGAAAGGTGCATAAATATGATTTCTACTAGGATAACAGTATGTGGACCACTCAATGTGGCTGATATTCATTCCATAGGAGACAGCCCGGCTAATTCCTGTGGTCAACGGTGAGACCAGATATTCAATGCCGGGCCATTTCTGGTAACCAGCATTGAATATCCAGTTTAATGTTGGCTGGTTCAAACTTATATATCACGCATAAATCTTATAGAATACGCTTAGGTGAAAATGTGTTCCATACGGATTTTTTAGGCGTCGTATATAGAATCTGGCCTTAAGCGCTAACCGGGAATATTCAGCGAGAGATAACAGGCTATCTCCCGCTGAATATTCGCTGATAATTGGTTAAGTGCTTTTTAACAAGCCAGGAGCTGTTCCACTGAATATCAGGGGGTATATCTTTATCCCTTGCATAGCGGTTAGGCATTACAGTCTTATGATCAGCTAGTCATGCATTTATGTCAAAATGTCATTAGTTTGCAGGCTAACAACCAAGTATTTATGGTAATGCAGGATTAAGGCAAATTTAACGCTGTTAGTACATGTTTAACATGCATAGTAACGTGAAGGGGAATAATCGAACGGCGCCGGCAGAATACATGGCCGATGATGTATTTTGGCGGCGCCGCAAAGAGCTGGCCAGACCCGTATTTTCAAAAAAGATGGCCGCCATCTTTTTTTTTGATAATACGGTTCCGGCCAGCCAAATGCCTTGGATTTGGCCGGGGTTTGAGATGGCCGGCATCGTTTTTTAGCGATAATGGAAAGTTATGTTGGTCATTTCAAACCCCGGCCAAATTCAAGACATTTGGCCTTGGGAGGAGCCAGCAATTTTAGTGCACTGGCCCCCCTGACATGCCAGGACACCAACCGGGCTCCCTAGGGATCACTGCGGTGGACTTCAGAAAAGCTCCCACGTGCATAGCTTCCTTACTTTGGGAGCTGAGCCCCCCAACCCCCCCCCCCCAAAAAAAAACCCACTACCCACAAATGTACTGCACCCACTAAAACTGCTCCAGGGACCTGCATACAGCCGCTAGGACTTATTGCTGCTGTATAACTTTGGCACACCAGTTGACACCTGAAGACTAATCTCTTTGAAAAAGTCCTTTATTTGATTAAGCACGTTTACTCACAGTTAACTGCAGATCAGAGGTTGTGCCCCACTGGCAAAGAGTCCCCTGGTACTAAGATTAGCAGTAGGTCAGAGCTGGCACAATGGTGTACAATGCCCTCTTTCAGCACCATTCAAGGTAAGAACTACGTTTTCTAATGTGGGTAACACAGGAAAGGGAACTAAAACTGGCTTACAAAAATGGCCACTACCGCATGGACTACAACAGGAAACACAACAGGGCACACTCTGACCCAGTTAGCAGGGGGAAAAGCACCCTGGGAGTAGAGCCCACTACCTTACACCCACCACAATGCATTGCTGATGTGACTCTGCAGTGCACCTATCTGGTAGCCACGCCCATACCCGCCCATGTCCCGCCTTCGCTTCGCTGCCAACACACCCCTTTGAACTTTTGCCGGCGAGGCGGCGGGAAAGCGGCAATGCTGTCAAAAAAAGCAGCTTTCGATTATACCGATTTTGCCGCTTTTCCGAGATCTCCGGCCATCTCCCGATTTGTGTCAGGAAATGGCTGGCGATCACTTTCGATTAGGAGCTGGATAGTGAATGACGACTGATAAAGACCTGAACGATCCATTCAGTCTGCCCATGGAGGCAGTGTATGCAAATCAAGTTCATGCATATTCATTGTGGATATCCTGAAAACCTGACCTGCCTGCGGCTCTCGAGGACCGGAGTTGCCTACCCCTGTCCTAGGATAATGGCTGCTAAACTCAGGCTGAAAATCAGCGGATTGCCAGTTATATCACCCAATATAACCAGTTATCTGCTAGCCGCTAACCAGCAATATTCGGGGGGGGGGGGGGGAGACGACTATCCACCACTGAATATTGCCAGATAGCCGGTTATGGGGCATTGAACTGGCCAAGTGCTGATCCTGGCTGGTTAAATGCTTTTGAATATTGGGGGGGGGGGGGGGGGGGGCTATGTTATCATTAACCCTGTTCCTCAGTAGATGCTGGAGACTTATTTGTCACATAGAAAGAACTCCAGCACTACATTATTTACTCTGCATCTCCATTACTCAGCACAAAATAAAGGGAGTTCATCCTTCAATTCTAACAGTTCTGCATACTTCCTGCTGCTTCCTTACAAGACAGCCACTACACCTACTACCTGGAATGTGCTGCTTATACCTACTATAAGTGCTCTGAACAAAGACACTTGTCAGTACTCATGGAGGGGCATAATCGACCGAAAACGTCTATCTCCATGGGCGTTTATCTCCGAGAACGGGTCCGTGAAGGGGCGGACCGAACCGTATTTTCGAAAAAAATAGACGTCCATGTTTTATTCGACAATTTGTGAGCTGGGCGTTTTTGTTTTTCAGCGATAATGGAAAATGAAAGCGCCTAGCTCAAAAACGAATAAATCCAAGGCATTTGTTCGTGGGAGGGGCCAGGATTCGTAGTGCACTGCTTCCCCTCACATGCCAGGACACCAACCGGGCACCCTAGGGGGCACTTTTACAAAAACAAAAAAAAAGGTAAAAGAGCTCCCAGGTGCATAGCACCCTTCCCTTGTGTGTTGAGCCCCCCAAATCCCCCTCAAAACCCACTGCCCACAAGTCTACACCATTACTATAGCCCTAAGGGGTGAAGGGGGGCACCTACATGTGGGTACAGTAGGTTTGGGGGGGGGGGGGGGTTGGACGACTAAGCATTAAGCAGCACAATTGTAACAGGTAGGGGGGGATGGGCCTGGGTCCACCTGCCTGAAGTCCACTGCACCCCCTAACAACTGCTCCAGGGACCTGCATACTGCTGCCAGGGAGGTGGGTATGACATTTGAGGGTGAAAATAAAAAGTTGTGAAACATCATTTTTTGTGGTGGGAGGGGGTTAGTGACCACTGGGGAATCAGGGGAGGTCATCCCCGATTCCCTCTGGTGGTAATCTGGTCATTTAGGGCACTTTTTGGGGCCTTATTTGTGAAAAAACAGGGTCCAGGAAAAGTGCCCTAAATTCTAGCTACAAACACATACTTTTTTTCCATCCTCAGCGAAAGGCACCCATCTCTGTTCGGGTGATAACCATGCCCCAGTCCCGCCTTCACCATGCCTCCGACATGCCCCCGTCAACTTTGTACGCTTCCGCGATGGAGTGCAGTTGAAAACGTCCAAGTTCGGCTTTCGATTATACCGCGTTATTCGTTTTTGTGAGATAAACGTCCATCTCCCAATTTAGGTCGGAACTTGGGCGTTTTTCTCATTCGATTATAAGCAGGATGGACAGCTCTATAAAATAAAAAGCAAATGATGACACTTCCTTTTCTTTCCCCTTCTCCAAAACCTGCTGTTTAGAATCACTAAAATTCATAAGACTCTGACCAGCTATTCCTAGATAGCTCAAACAGACTTGGCTCTTTGAAATGCTGCTATTGGACCTCCTTATTGTTGGTGCTGGACACTATGGGGCTCATTTTCGAAAGATAAAAATGTCCAAAAAGTGTCATAAAGCAGCATTTGGATGAATTTCTTTTCAAAACGTCCAAATCGGTATTTTCAAAACCAACTTTGCAGACATTTATCTATACAATTCATCTGCATTTTGTCCAAAACAAAAAGGGGCATGTTGGGGGCATTCTTGGGGTGGGCTTAGGGTGTTCCTAACAATTGGACATTTTATAGCCATAATGGAACAAAACAAAAAGGTTTTGGGCTGAAACTTCAACATTTTGGTCTAGACCTGTTTTTAGAACAAATAAGACACAAAAAGGTTACCTAAATGACTAGATGACCACTGGAGGGAATCAGGAATGACCCCTCTTACTCCCCCAGTGGTCACTGACCCCCGTCCCACCCCACAAAGCTGTGATTAAAAATATTACTTACCAGCCTCTATGACAGCTTCAGATGTTGTAGCCAGTTCTATTAGAGCAGAAAGCAGGTCCCTAGAGTCGTGTATTGGTTAATGAATTGCACTATAGAGAGGAGAACTCAAGTCCATATTCCACTATACCTGTTACACTTGGGGTGGAAAGTATGAACCCTCCCACTCACACCCAAAACATACTGTACTCACATATAGGTGACCCCTTCACCCATAAGGGCTATTGTTGTGGTTTACAGTTAGGTACAGTTGTTGGGCTTTGGAGGGATCAGTATACAGTTTAAGTGGGTAATGGTAAGAAGTGTACTTGGAAGCTTTTATATGACGTCCACCACAGTGCCCCCTAGGATGCCCCACTACTCTCCTAGGATGTCTTTCTGGCCAGTCTACTAAGAATGCTGGCTCCGCCTATATCCCATTGTCTTGATTTTCTACATTTTTCACCAGGACTATTTTTTTGAAAATGGCCCAAATAGATAAACGAATACAGCATGAAAACAACTTGCATGTGGTCATTAAAAAAAAAAAAAGATAGATGTTTTGCTGTTTGGAAAATGACCATATTTCCTATTTGGATTTGGGATGTTTAGCACAAAACGTCCATAGCCTGACTTAGATGTCATATTGAAAATGCCCCTCCACATAAAACATCAGTCAAGTGCTGATTCTTCTCATGTGACTGGCAATCCACCATGGCCAGAAACTGAGGGGTCCTTTTACTAAGCTGCGTAGGCGCCTACATGCGCCCAATGTGCATCAATTTTGAGTTACCATCCAGCTATGGCATGGCCCTTTCGGTAATTTAATTTTTGACACGTGTCTGCTACGTGCGCCGGAAAATATTTTTGTTTCCTGGCGCATGGGCGGTAATTGTGCTGTAATTGGCATTTTATGCGTGTAGACCATTACCACCCAATTACCGCGTGAGACCTTACCGCTAGATCAATGGCTGGTGGTAAGATCTCAAACCCAAAATGGACAAGTGGCAATTTTAATTTTGCCGCATGTCCATTTTCAGCAAACATTTTAAAAGGTATTTTATACAGGTGCGCTGAATAATGATTCTGCACACACCCAAAACACGTGTCTACACTATCGCAGGCCATTTTTCAGCGCGCCTTTGTAAAAGGGCCTTTGAGACACCATCTCAGTCACCACCAGGCTCCATTCCATTTCTATTGTGCATTTAAAAGTTATTTTGTATGAGTGCCAAAGACAATGATAGGTTAATTTCTATCTCACTGCCACAATGATATTAGTTGTATTAATGATTTCCTACACTCATTACTGACACTAACAGTACTGTGGTAAGACAATAATTATACTTTGCATATTGCACATTATTAAGCATTTAAATATATTATAATTACTTAAACATACTGTAAGCAGAGACACTGAAATCATGCTGAAAATAAATACCTTTCAATCATGATGCATTATGAAATAAATTTAAAACAAGTGATCAGTGATTTCACTGTTACTATAACTTAATTATGGGAATTGGTTATTCTGTTGTTCTTCATGGTTAGAACACTTATTGAACAGTATATCTGCAATTCTAAGTAGTATAATTAACAGTGCAGTTAAATATCATCACTGTTATTGTGTAATAGCTGTATCGACCCAGGAGAGAAACTTCCAGAAGCAGAAAGAAGGAAACTAATACAACATGATAAACCAGTGGTTATCAACCTTTTTCTGTCGGGTCACACCTGATGGACAATGCTCACCTATGTGACACGGTTCATACATGACCAATACAAAACTTTAGTCTAATACGGTATGACAGTTGTTATGAATTAAATGTAAACATGCTCTCATCCACAGATCATAATTAGCATATTTTCTCCATAGATACATACATATATATATATATAGATATATATATTCATTCTGAATAATATATTTATATTCTGTTTCTTATGCAATCTGAGTAATAGCAATATAAATCTCTCCACTACCAGGCACATTGTAAAATAATACAAAATCTGAAAAAAATCCTAACTTAACATACATGTAGCAAACCTATCATACTACAGACAACAGTAGCATTTAATTCCTGTGATTCAAACAATATGAACCCTACTTATAAATAGGCAGCACTACAATATTCTAAAGGGTCCTAGAACACCAATACACAGAACAAACAGGGCTTCTACAGAGTTCTACACAGAAACTACATACAAACAGAATACCATACCTCTGTCACTCAGAAATGCAGACTAATATAGAACAAAGGATCACAAATTTGAAATACAAATAGGAAGACAAAAATTGAACTTGGCAACCCCAAATGTCGAACTACACATGTACCACAACAGAACAGAAATGAATTTCCAACAAAATACAAAGACATCCATGATGTATATTTTCCAAAGCTAACATATTCTACCTAATAAATTTAAAATAAAGCACTTTTTTCTACCTTTTGTTACATAAGTATTGCCATACTGGGAAAGACCAAAGGTCCATCGAGCCCAGCATTCTGTTTCCAACAGTGGCCAATCCAGGTCACAAATATATGGCAAGATCCCAAAAAAGTACAAAACGTTTTATACTGCTTATCCCAGAAAGAGTGGAGTTTCCGCAAGACCATTTAATAATGATCTATGGACTTTTCCTTTAGGAAGCCATCCAAACCTTTTTTAAACTCTGCTAAGCTAACCACCTTAACCGCATTCTCTAGCAATGAATTCCAGGATTTAATTATATGTTGAGTGAAGAAACGTTTTCTCCCATTTGTTTTAAATTTACTACATTGTAGCTTCATCGCATGCCCCCTAGTCCTAGTATTTTTGGAAAGCGTAAACAGACGCTTCACATCTATCTGTTCAACTCCACTCATTATTTTATAGACCTCTTTCATATCTCCCCTCAGCCACCTTTTCTCTAAACTGAAGAGCCGTAGCCACTTTAGCCTTTCCTCATAGGGAAGTCGTCCCATCCCCTTTATCATTTTTGTCGCCCTTCTCTGCACCTTTTCTAATTCCACTATATCTTTTTTGAGATGCGGCATTTTATTTTTCCAAGCCTGTTGGTCTCAGTTTCTCTTTTCTGCTTTCTTGCCTGTTTTCTTCTCATGTTCCTTTTTCTACTTTCCTACTATTTTTCCATTTTCTCAGTAGATCTGTCTCTAACATATTTCCTCTTTCTCTCTTTTCTGTCTGACCATTAAAAATTCAACCTCTCATTCTTTAGTCTTCCACCTATATTTCACTTGCCTATCAACTTTCCATTTTCCTTCTCTCAACCTTTAGCTCTCTTGTCTCATTCCTTCCTCTATCTCTTCCCCCTAGGTCCAGTACCTCTCCCTTCTCTCCCTGTGAGTTCAGCACCTCTCCCTCTGCTTTCTCCATCTCTTCCCCATAGGTCCAGTATCTCTCCCTTCCCTCTTCATAGCAAATGCTAAGTTTAACTTCTTGGGGTTCCGGTTCAACTTTTGTCTAAATATTTTTCTTTCTAATTTGTGATCCCCTGTTCTGTATTTGGTGAGGGTAATGCCAGGTTGAGAAATTGGAGGGGAGGCAGGTAGGAGAGGAGCTTGGGGAGGGGAGCTCTCCTTTATTTTCTAACCTGGGACCTAGCATGGCTAATATCAGTCCTGACCCTTGCTGTATAGCTAGTTGGGATCCATAAGCATCCCCACCTAAGGAGCTCCACCAAAGATGGACAGAACTCCCTTCTACTAAGCTCTGTAGTCAGCGACAGCATCCTTGAGCTACCTACAACTGAACATGTGTAGAGTGCTGGCATCAGCAACTTAGGGATGTGGCTGTTGCCTGCTAATCATGGTAAAAGGGAGTTCTGGCCACCTTCAGAGAAAGTGTATTTATATTTTGAGGCGGGGGTAGTGCAGTGTAGAGAAAATTTTGTGCCCACCCACTTTGGGCTCAGGCCCACCCAAAATTGACCATCTGCTATGCCACTGATTTGGGGGTAAATGGATAACATATTCATTTAAAGTTATGCAATGGGCCCTCACTGAATATCGAGTGTATATAATATTTACTACATAAGCTGATCATATTCAAATGATTAGTCCAAAACTCTTTGGTCCCATATGCAGTAATTCACTTGTAATGACTTTACTAACAGTGAGCATAAAGCAACTTTAAAGTCAGGTTTTTTTAATATTATGAAATCTTAATTATAGTAATACATAGCAAGAATTATCAATGAAATTTTGAGCAACAACTAGTCATACATCTGACCTATATATATATATATATATATATATATATATATATATATATATATATATATATACAATAAAAGCTGTGCTACACAAAGTTGTGTTTGTGTGTGTGTGCCAAAAAAATTAATTGGCAAGTCAAAATGCCACTTAATGAATGATGGAAATAATTAGCATGTGCACATTTTAAAAATTCTGAAGGTTCTCATACTAATATTGTACATGACAGATATAATTAAGTTATTTAACAATAAGAAATTATGGACCCCTTTTACTAAGCCGCATAGGCACCTACGCATGCCAAACACACGCCAAATTGGAGTTACCGCACGGATACTGTGTGGCTCTTGTGGTAATTTCAATTTCTGGCACGCATAACGAACATGCACCAATTGGCATTTGATGTGCGTAGGTCATTACTGCCCAGATTCTTTACCGCTAGGTCTATGGCTGGCAGTAAGGTCTCAGACCCAAAATGGACACGCAGCAATTTTGATTTTGCCGCTCGTCCATTTTCATCAAAAATAAAAAGAGGCTTTTTTTACAGGTGCGCTAATAAATGGATCAGCGAGTGCCCAAACCCCACGCCTACACTACCACAAGCCATTTTTCAGCGCACCTTTGTAAAAGGACCCCTATATACTTAGGGAAAAGTGGAAGATCTTCTACTATCCAAAAATATTTTGATTTAATTGTGACCTTTCCAATTCCTAGTTTAAGATGAGTTGCATTCAAACTAAACTAAAATGTTTGGGCTGTCCACTTCAACTGAATAATAATTCCTAACTTATCTGCCTGGAATTGTGAATGGAGTAGGGATGTACATTCATTTGAAATCACTTCACACCAAAAATAGTAGGCTAAGGAGCTCATTTTCAAAAGAGAAAATCATCCAAAAAGTGTCATAAAGCCCAATTTGGTATTTTTCTTCTCAAAATGTCCAAATCAATATTTTTGAAACCTACTTTGCAGATGTTTATCTATACAATTCATCTGCAGTCCAAATTTCCAAATTAACAAGAGAGCATGCTGGGGGCATTTTGAAGGTGGGTTTAGGGCATGCCTAACACTTGGATGTTTTACAGCCATAATGGAACAAAACCAAAACGTCCAGGACTATAACTAAGACGTTTTGGACTAGACCTGTTTTCAGAACAAATAAAGCACAAAAAGGTACCTTAAATGACCAGATGACCACTGGAAGGAATCTGGGATGACTCCTCCAACATCCCCACCAGTGGTCAATGACCCCCCTCCCACCCCCCAAAAATGTAAATAAAAATATGACTTACCAGCCTCTATGACAGCTTCAGAAGTTAAAGTCAGGTCTATTATGGCAGCATGCAGGTCCCTGGAGTAGAATAGTGGTCATTGCAGTGCATAGTGAAGGACCCAGGTGTCTCTCTCTCCCTCTACCTATCACACTTGTGGTGGAAACTGTGACCCCTCCCAAAGTCACCAAAACCGTACTGTACCACGTATAGGTGCCCCTTCACCTATAAAGACTATTGTAATGGTGTACAGTGGGGGGCAATGTGTTTTGAGTGGGTTTGGAGGGGGGGCTCAGAGGACAAGTTAAGGGAGCAATGGTGAGATGTGCACCTGGGAGCATTTTTATGGAGTGTCCTCTAGGGTGCCCAATTGCTCTTCTGGGATGTCTGGGGGACCAGTCTCCTAAAAATGCTGGCTCCTCCTACATATCAATGCATGAATCTGTACATTTAGGAGGGGGGGGGGGTCAAAATGGAGCAAAAAAACAAAACGTCGAAAGCACAAAACCTTGTTTGAAACAGTATTAAAAAAAAAAGATAGACATTTTAATTATCTTCTTTCCTATTCAGATTTTGGACGTTTTGTGTAAAACATTCAAAGTCTGACTTAGATGTCATATTGAAAATGCCCTTTTATGTTTTTTTGTTACTAAGGTGTGCTTGCGTGTGCTAAAATTCAGCTGGTGCTAAACACTGAGATGCTCATTATATTCCTATGGGCTCAGCGTTTATCACCAGCTGATTTTTAGCATGAGCTAAAAACGCTAGTGCACCTTAGTAAAAGACCTCCTAAGTTAAGTAAACAAATTACAATAAGTGCTACAATCTTCACTTACTAGAAAGATTATTTTGGAGGAAAAGCCTCAGAACACCCAGGCTCAAAACCTGTGCTGGCACTAAACAATCATCAGCATCATTTGAAACACCATAGATTTAGATTTATTATTTCTAATCCGCCTTTACCCAGGTCATTTTGTATCATTTTCTGCCTGAAACAACAGTATAAAATTTTGGAGTTTTTGTGTGTCATTATTAGTGCTTACTCTTTCAAACAGTGTACCCCTTTTTCAATAAATTCTGCATTTTTCATAGTGTGTGTACATTCTCAAAGATTGTGCATGCTTTCAGTAGAACGTGTACTCTTTCTGAAAGAGGGTGCACTTTTTCCTAATAGTGTGTGCATGTGCAAACCATTGCACACATGTAAATACTGCATGCATGCTTTATTGGACAAGTGTGTACCCTATTTTGGAAAGTGTATACACTATGAGAACGAATGTGCCATCTTTGTGAATACTGGGATCCTAGGATACTGTGAATTCAAAAATCTATATTCTCTTTCTGTTAATACTTCTGTTAGAATGCAATATTAATGTAAGTACTAATGCAAATTTTGGCTCTTTAGTGGGATCTTTCTGCAATCTCCTAAAAATCTTGATCCATTAATTGTCTTTCAATGTCTCTTGCAGAATCAGCCCAATCCCGTATTACAATAGCTCCCACCTTATCTTACTTTTTAATCACAATGTTCCTGTCTGTTACTGGATATCTTGAGGCCACCTTTTCTACTATAGTTATTTATTTATTTATTTTTATTTATTTGTTACATTTGTATCCCACATTTTCCCACCTATTTTCAGGCTCAATGTGGCTTACATAGAGGGGCATAATTGAACGAAAACGTCTATCTCCATGGGCGTTTATCTCCGAGAACGGAGGGGGCGGACCGAACCATATTTTCGAAAAAAATAGACATCCATGTGTTATTCGACAATTTGTGAGCTGGGCGTTTTTGTTTTTCAGTGATAATGGAAAATGAAAGCGCCCAGCTCAAAAACGAATAAATCCAAGGCATTTGTTCGTGGGAGGGGCCAGGAGTCGTAGTGCACTGGTCCCCCTCACATGCCAGGACACCAACCGGGCACCCTAGGGGGCACTTTTACAAAAACAAAAAAAAAGGTAAAAGAGCTCCCAGGTGCATAGCACCCTTCCCTTGTGTGTTGAGCCCCCCAAATCCCCCTCAAAACCCACTGCCCACAAGTCTACACCATTACTATAGCCCTAAGGGTTGAAGGGGGGCACCTACATGTGGGTACAGTGGGTTTGGGGGGGTTGGACGACTAAGCATTAAGCAGCACAATTGTAACAGGTAGGGGGGGATGGGCCTGGGTCCACCTGCCTGAAGTCCACTGCACCCCCTAACAACTGCTCCAGGGACCTGCATACTGCTGCCAGGGAGGTGGGTATGACATTTGAGGGTGAAAATAAAAAGTTGTGAAACATCATTTTTTGTGGTGGGAGGGGGTTAGTGACCACTGGAGGAGTCAGGGGAGGTCATCCCCGATTCCCTCTGGGGGTAATCTGGTCATTTAGGGCACTTTTTGAGGCCTTATTCGTGAAAAAACAGGGTCCAGGAAAAGTGCCCTAAATTCTAGCTACAAACGCATACTTTTTGTCCATTATCGGCGAAAGGCACCCATCTCTCCTCGGCCGATAACCACGCCCCAGTTCCACCTTCGCCACGCCTCTGACACGCCCCCGTCAACTTTGTACGCTTCCGCGATGGAGTGCAGTTGAAAACGTCCAAAATCGGCTTTCCATTATACCGATTTATTCGTTTTGTGAGATAAACGTCTATTTCCCGATTTGGGTTGAAATCTAGGCGTTTTTGTCTTTCAATTATAAGCTGGATAGTACCGTAAAGGCATTCGCCAATTCTCACAAATAGGACTCACTAGCTACCACACACACCAGAAAAAATATATTCTGACAGTGAATCAAACAGTGAGCCTGGTGGAAAACAGGCTGGAGTGTGGGGTTGGATTTTAAACAGTACAAAGATTTTGCAGAGCTGCTTGTCCAAACTGGCTATCGCACCTGGAATATTGGTCCAGACAGTAGTAAAAGTATGACCAGAATACCACGTAGCTGCATTGCAAATGTCTTGAATAGAGGCAGAGCGGAAATGGGCTACTGAGTTTGCCATAACTCACACATTATGAGCGGTGTCACGGCCACCAAGGGTCAGCCCAGCCTGAGCACAGATGAAGTAGATACAATCAGGTATGCTTGGTGATGGGAATTCCCACTCTGTTTGGATCAAAGGATACAAAGAGCTGGCTTTGTGTGCACCCTTAAGTCTCAAATTTCTTTCTCACAGCATTGCTTAAAAGTAACGAATATAGGATCCAATGATACTAGTGGTAAACATTTTGATCTGTAACTACTGATACCTGATCTAACTGCACTGGATTCTACCAGAAATACGTTTTTAGCCTTGGAGCTCTAAAATCTCTTAATATCTGTTCTCAATTGAAATGGATTTCTGAGAGATAAAAGAGACCTTTAGAAAGTGCTGAAAGGTCTGCTCTTGTAAGCATGCAAGTTGAGATATTCTGCACCGCCAATTGTGCTATTTCTTTTCAGATTTCATGAATGGTCTGCTTTGTGCTGGTTGAGTTGAGATGGCATCTCCACATGTTTCTGGGAGGTCTTTGAGGATCATTCCTTTCTGAAAAATAAGAACTTGTTTCCAAACCAGAAGAAAATTCTGAAGAAGTATCAAAAATAGCTCTTTCATGTTTCCATTCAATTTTGTCCTTGTCTTTAGCCTACAGGGGCATACTGCACCTCTATAATAAGCAGATTTATCTTTAGTCAAATTTTTCATTTTTATATCTACCTAACTCACTCCTGAATGTATCTATTAATTTCTTTACTTCTGTATATTGTGAATCAAAGAGGTCTATAGCACCTACTTTTTTTTTTCAAATAATTTTTCATCTAATTCTTTTTTTTCAGAGCATTGTTAGTCTTTAATGGGTTTTGCAATAAGCAACATTAGATCTAGTGAATGTTGATTCAGTATTCCAATTATTTGTAAAGGTATCTGTATATAATATGTACATAAACCACTTTGATTGTACTACAACCACAACAAAAGCAGTATATTAAATCCATGACCTCATGACCATGACCCTTATCATTACACAAATAACCTTTTCTATAGAATATCCAGTCACTCTGTCAATTTGATGCCATGCTTACACTGGTATATAACTAGTAACCTTACAAAAGAGATAGTGTAGAAAAAATATGCAGCATAACTATACCCAACAAGTTCCACTTAATTTCAATATTCTAAATACGGGAAACCCTTACAAGGAGGAAAAATAATAGTTCAAAGAAGCAGTTAAAAAGCTATTGCTTAAATTACATAATTAGTCTTACAAAATTCCCCATAAGTATAAACATTGTGGGGCCAATATTCAAAGCTATTTAAATGGGCAAGAGCCTCTACTGACCACTTAAATCTTTTCCCGGTGCTTCAGTGGGGATGTTCAGCGGCAATTAACTGGAGCAAGTCAAGGGTGTCACTGGGGAGGAGCCAGAGGTTATATAGGTTCTGGCAGTATTTAGTGCCAGCACCCGCATAGCTAAGCGACTTAATTTAGGACACCTCAAGAGCTAGGGTGCATGCAATGAAGCTACAAAGCAGTAAATTTAAAACCAAATTGGAGAAAATATTTCTTCACTCAATTTGTAATAAAACTCTGGAGTTCGTTCCCAGAGATCTCCCTCTACACACCTTCAAGCTCACTAAGGTTCTCCCAAGGAGTTTCCATAATCACACCTTCTCCAAAGGACATCGCACAATGACAATGTGATACCCACAAGTGAGCCTTCCCGGGGTAGCCCCCATGCTCTGGAACACACTCCCTGAAAGGTTTCATTTAACACAAGACTATCTCTACTTCAGGAAGCAGGTGAAAGCTTGGCTCTTCAACCAGGCCTTTAATGGAAGAAGTAAATGACACCGGCTGCACATATTACAGTAGGACATGTTATTCTACTCCTACCCAAAGCCAGAGCCCAAAGTGGGGAGGTACATTTTGGTCCTCCTCCCCGATGCCCCCCACCACCGCCACTGCACATATCTTGGCTGACAGGGGGTCCCCATCCCCCGCCAGCTGAAGAATTGCTGCCACCGCAGCACATACCTTGGCTGGCATGGGACCCCACCCCCGCCAGCTGAAATGTTTAGCCAGTTCTTGTCTCTGCTGCATTGCCTGCCCTACTCTCTCTTCCCCTCACATCCTGCATGCTCGTTTTAATGGAATTGAGCATGCGCATAGTGTCATGCATGCTCAGTTTCACTAAAACAATCAAGCAGCGACATGAGGGGAAGAGCATGGTGGGCAATGCAGTGGAGACCACAGCTAGACAAACTCTTCAGTTAGTGGGTATTGGGGACCCCGCCAGACAAACCAGGGTCTCAGAGACAATTTGGGGGAGCCCAGGACCTCGTAGATGTTCCACTGCAAAGGTGTGATAACAGCTTTACTGTGTGCTAATGATTAGAGCGTGCTAAATGCTAAGAAGCCCATAGGAATAAAGCAGGCTTCTTAACATTTAGCAACAAAATGTTAAGGATCGATATACCAAATATCGCAGAGCTTATCTAAACTAACTAAGAGGAGAGATTTGCTGACCTGAACATGAATACCCTGGAGGAAAGGAGAAACAGGAGTGATATGATACAGATGTTCAAATATTGGAAAAGGTATTAATCCGCAAACGAACCTTTTCCGTAGATGGCAAGGCGGTAGAACTAGAGGACATGAAATGAGATTGAAGGGGGGCAGACTCAAGAAAAATGTCAGGAAGCATTTTTTTCACAGAGAGAGTGGTGGATACTTGGAATGCCCTCCCGAGGGAGGTGGAGGCGATGAAAACGGTAACAGAATTCAAAAATGTGTGGGATAAACATAGAGGAATCTTGTTCAGAAGGAATGGATCCTCAGAAGCTTAGCGGAGATTGGGTGGCAGAGCCGGTGGTGGGAGGCGGGGCTAGTGCTGGGCAGACTTCTACAGTCTGTGCCCTGAAAATGGCAGATACAAATCAAGGTCAGGTATACACATAAAGTAGCACATATGAGTTTATCTTGTTGGGCAGACTGGATGGACTGCGCAGGTCTTTCTCTGCTGTCATCTACTATGTTACAGTTACTATATATAATATACTGCAAAGATGCAAGAACCAAATATGATTTTTCAAAAATAGGGAGGAAAAGACCTCATATCGACCCAAATCCACAATCTGTGGTGACTTAGATTACAGCTTTTCATAAATGTGGTTGGTCCATCAATAATCATAGATCAGACTCTGTGGCTGGGTCTCCAGAAGAAGCCGTTGCAAAATGGGTCCCCATCGGGACCCCAGCCTTATGGATGATTTGGAGAACTAACTGTGCACTTCAGACTAAGCTAAGTTTTATTTTCTTTTGCTCGTTTTTGTGGATATCAATTGTGGAATAAAGTTTAAAAGTGTTTTGGATCCACTAAACGTTAAATTTTTCTCGGAGGTTTGTCTGACTTATGATTATTGATGGACCGACCACATTTATGAAATGCTGTAATTTAAGTCAGCACAGATTGTGGATTTGGGTCGATAGGAGGTCTTTTCCTCCCTATTTTTGAGAAATCATATTTGGTTCCTGCATCTTTGCATTATATTACATATACCGTTAGTTAGTTTAGATACGTTTTATTTACATTTAGCACATGGTAATCATTAGTCCTTGCTAAGGGGGTCTTTTATGAAGTGGCAATAAATCCAACACGGGGTTTCTGCTTACTAATCCAGAACTACTGCTGGGCTACTGCAGTAGCCCGGTGGTAGTTCTCACCCCTGCATGTGCCACATCCGTCATTACAAAATGATTTTTTATTTTTGTAGCGCCGGTGTTTACCCGGTGGTAATCGGGCAGTGCTGTGTGCTGCCCATTTACCACGGGTTAGTGCAGGAGCCCTTACCGCCACCTCTATGCGTGGTGGTAAGTGCTCTCCCCTGAAATGGCTGCATGGGAAGTTCTTCAGTTGCCAAGCGGCCATTGCTTAAAAAAAAAAAGACAGCCTTTTACCCGCTGTGGTATAAGGGGACCTTAGTGCATGTCAAAAACACTTTTGCTGCAACTTAGTAAAATGACCCCTTAATCTGTTAGTACACTTTAGTAAAAGAAGCCCTTAAAGTCCAATGGAAACTTATAAAAATCCTCTTCAAAGCCACTATCAGAAACCACTTCAGTGGCAGTAAACAAATTATTCAAAAGTCTGCTTGAGTATCAGTAAGCATGTTACTTAAACCACAGGTTGTTCAAAATCCTCAGTGGACAAAGTGATGGTCATAGCTGTTTTTAGTGTATCGATCCATCACATTGCCACAAAGGTTACCTCACCAGTCTCAGGCAACCCCTCTGGCATAATCCAAGACAAGAAAGCCCCAGATAATGGAGGAGGTATCCTCTCTTTATGGTTCAAGAAGGCACAGCACTAATGAAGACACAGAAGAGTCACTAACCTTTAAGTCTTCATTTCTGGAGGTAGCATGCTTATCAATAGATCTAATTAACAAAGCAGTTCTTGTTTTAGCTTTCTGTAAAGAAGGCAACAGAATCCTCAAAGACCCCAAATACCTCCAAAGTGCAAGCTGAAGTGTCAGTGGTCTGATGACATCATTTTAGGGGCAATGCATAACCCTACTTGTTCTTCTTCTCCAATGCCTGTACTAGCTGGCCTTGGAACTACCGCTATGGAACTGAACTCTCCAGTATTGACGCTTTCCAATCTCACTTCAAGTCAGACTGAGCTTGAAGTGTCAGCGTGCTGATGGTATCACAGAAGGGGTGGAGTTTAACCGTACTCGCTCTTCTGCTCCTACTCCTATACTGGCTACTTCCTTGGCACCATCACCCTGGAACTGCTCTCTATGTACAGTGGGGGAAATAAGTATTTGATCCCTTGCTGATTTTGTAAGTTTGCCCACTGACAAAGACATGAGCAGCCCATAATTGAAGGGTAGGTTATTGGTAACAGTGAGAGATAGCACATCACAAATTAAATCCGGAAAATCACATTGTGGAAAGTATATGAATTTATTTGCATTCTGCAGAGGGAAATAAGTATTTGATCCCCCACCAACCAGTAAGAGATCTGGCCCCTACAGACCAGGTAGATGCTCCAAATCAACTCGTTACCTGCATGACAGACAGCTGTCGGCAATGGTCACCTGTATGAAAGACACCTGTCCACAGACTCAGTGAATCAGTCAGACTCTAACCTCTACAAAATGGCCAAGAGCAAGGAGCTGTCTAAGGATGTCAGGGACAAGATCATACACCTGCACAAGGCTGGAATGGGCTACAAAACCATCAGTAAGACGCTGGGCGAGAAGGAGACAACTGTTGGTGCCATAGTAAGAAAATGGAAGAAGTACAAAATGACTGTCAATCGACAAAGATCTGGGGCTCCACGCAAAATCTCACCTCGTGGGGTATCCTTGATCATGAGGAAGGTTAGAAATCAGCCTACAACTACAAGGGGGGAACTTGTCAATGATCTCAAGGCAGCTGGGACCACTGTCACCACGAAAACCATTGGTAACACATTACGACATAACGGATTGCAATCCTGCAGTGCCCGCAAGGTCCCCCTGCTCCGGAAGGCACATGTGACGGCCCGTCTGAAGTTTGCCAGTGAACACCTGGATGATGCCGAGAGTGATTGGGAGAAGGTGCTGTGGTCAGATGAGACAAAAATTGAGCTCTTTGGCATGAACTCAACTCGCCGTGTTTGGAGGAAGAGAAATGCTGCCTATGACCCAAAGAACACCGTCCCCACTGTCAAGCATGGAGGTGGAAATGTTATGTTTTGGGGGTGTTTCTCTGCTAAGGGCACAGGACTACTTCACCGCATCAATGGGAGAATGGATGGGGCCATGTACCGTACAATTCTGAGTGACAACCTCCTTCCCTCCGCCAGGGCCTTAAAAATGGGTCGTGGCTGGGTCTTCCAGCACGACAATGACCCAAAACATACAGCCAAGGCAACAAAGGAGTGGCTCAGGAAGAAGCACATTAGGGTCATGGAGTGGCCTAGCCAGTCACCAGACCTTAATCCCATTGAAAACTTATGGAGGGAGCTGAAGATGCGAGTTGCCAAGCGACAGCCCAGAACTCTTAATGATTTAGAGATGATCTGCAAAGAGGAGTGGACCAAAATTCCTCCTGACATGTGTGCAAACCTCATCATCAACTACAGAAGACGTCTGACCGCTGTGCTTGCCAACAAGGGTTTTGCCACCAAGTATTAGGTCTTGTTTGCCAGAGGGATTAAATACTTATTTCCCTCTGCAGAATGCAAATAAATTCATATACTTTCCACAATGTGATTTTCCGGATTTAATTTGTGATGTGCTATCTCTCACTGTTACCAATAACCTACCCTTCAATTATGGGCTGCTCATGTCTTTGTCAGTGGGCAAACTTACAAAATCAGCAAGGGATCAAATACTTATTTCCCCCACTGTATGTAAGCTCTTTTACTATATAATCTTTTTTGTGCACAAAACACATTGGGTTTAATTTTATTGTTTTTTTCCCCTGAATTTTTCCCAGTTTTAGGTGTTTTTTTTGTTTACGCCACACATTTGTTTTAATAGAAAAAATTTAACACATTCTATAACATCTCAATGCATAGTAATATGAACCCACTGAAAAGTGCCTCTGCAGCAACCAGAAGGTGGAAGGATGTTCTGGGGGTCACTATGGGGTTGTAAAGCTGGTCCAGTGGGTGGAGCCCAGCCTCTGGAGGTGGAGCAGAGAATTGATAAAAATGATTGTGAAAAGTGGATCCAGGTCTTTGGTTGCCTTACCCCTGCCAAGACCCTTAGTACTGAGGGTGAGTCCTGGAGCAGAACAGGAGAACTTTGGAGTGACTGGTTGCTGGAAACCTCTGTCAGGAGGGAAGAGGGAGTTTTGAGCAGGATCCCCATCAAGGAGAAGTGAGAGGGTGCCTGGTGAAAAAAGATACCCCAGGTGGAGGGGATATAGGTGCATAGGAGCCTCACTCCCGATAGGATTTTGCCAGTCAGCCAGAGGATCCCTAACCCGAGATGGGACAGACTTTTAATGGACATTGATTGGTTTGACTTTGGCCTCTTACGTACTTAAACTGGAGAAATTAGGGTGGTTTGATGTTACATAAGTACATAAGTATTGCCATACTGGGAAAGACCAAAGGTCCATCAAGCTCAGCATTCTGTTTCCAACAGTGGCCAATCCAGGTCACAAATACCTGGCAAGATCCCAAAAAAGTACAAACATTTTATACTGCTTATCCCAGAAATAGTGGATTTTCCCCAAGACCAGCTTAATAATGGTCTATAGACTTTTCCTTTAGGAAGCCGTCCAAACCTTGTTTAAACTCAGCTAAGCTAACCGCCTTTACTACATTCTCTGGCAATGAATTCCAGAGTTTAATTACACGTTGAGTTAAGAAATATTTTCTCTGATTCATTTTAAATTTACTACATTGTAGCTTCATCGCATGCCCCCTAGTCCTAGTGTTTTTGGAAAGCGCAAACAGACGCTTCACATCTATCCATTCCATTCCACTCATTTTTTATAGACCTCTATCATATCTCCTCTCAGCCGCCTTTTCTCCAGTTGATTAGTAAAAGAAAGTTTGAAGTTACCTACTGATACTGCTGGTCATTATTTGAGAAAAGTGGTTGTTTTCATTCCCTTCAGCCTACCTGGATTTAGCCCAGCCCCAGCCTATGCCCAGCTCATCTGAAGTAAGAATCTGTTTTGTGAATCCTGATCCCAGGCATCTGACTCAGGGAGCTTAGCCAGCAGTCTTGACCAAGGGGTAAACCAGGATTACAGTAAGAAGTGTAGATATCAAATATAGGCTACCGTTAATACATGTTATTTTACTACTAGTTTGTATTCTTTTAGCACAGATCCCATTTTATGCAACAAGAGCTAGGATTAAAGATACATTGGGGCTCTATCGTCAACTTTAGTCAATGCAAAATGGGTTTAGGGCTAAGAATTTGCATTTGCTTAATTTTCCTAGAACTTGTATTCTTGCTCCATTGATATTTTTCCGTAAATACTTTCAAGAGATTTCATTTCTTATAAGGGACAAGTCAGTAGTAGCACAAGAGATGGCAGATCTATTTCCTTGAGACTTCTCAAGATGAGATCTCCTCTAAAGCTACTTTAGCTTTTGGAGGAAAAAGGCAAGATTGCAGTGTTAAAGTCTTATTTTTCAAAGAAAGATATTATGGGGTAAATATTTAGCCAGCGGCAGTCTGTGATTTTTTGGCACTGTTGTCTTTATATCTGGATGGATATTCAATGCCTGGTCATGTCTGGGCACTGGTATTAAATATCTGGGTATATGTGGATGGTCAGCACTTAACTAGTTAAGTGCTGATATTCAACTTTAACTGGTTAAAGTAAAATGGCCAAAGATAGGACTGCTATTTATGCACTTAACTGGTTAAGTGCCAACTGCCCCCCCCCCCCCCCACACACACACAGAACCGGACCACCCACTAAATGGTCGGTTTTGTTTTAGGTGGTTAGTACTGATATTAATCAGATACTGTAGTTAAATTATCACTCAACGTCAGTGGATAGCAAGAACCTATCCTGCCCAGTTAATTCACTTCGAATATTGACCCCTATGTTTTGGGCAAAATGTAACCATTTTCCCAGATGCAATCAGACCATACAACAGTGGAGGAAGCAATTTTTGCAACTTAAATCTCATGTTCTTTGAAATGGTGCTTCCTTTTTCTTATGTTTCCCATGTCGATGTTTGATTACATGTTAGGGTGTTACTCTGAGCCATCACATCTGGAAGCCTTTTTACTTGACAAAGTTTAATTACATGATTTAGTTGAAAATTTTACTTTAGGGGAAGGTATTGCTCTCCTATTTATTGTTGTTAATTTTACTGTGGCTCAATGGGTTTGATGTAAAGCCTTCCATGCCATGGTATATTATTTTTTTTCTAGGATTATGTGTATATTGTTTTCCAGATGATTGTTTCTTTATTTTCTTTGTTACACTGAAAAATCAAATAAATGTAAAGTGAAAAAAAAGGATTATGTAAAGCAAAGTTTAAGAGACTTAAGAGTTAATAAGAATGTACTTCTATATTTTTCTAAACAACATTTTTTTTCAGTCTTAATAAACGTACTTCTTGTCTTTCCCATGAAGAATTTTAGTGATGTTATTCTGAGGATTGCCAATAATTACAAATCCTGCCCACAGAACATCCTGTAGTAAACCCCAGGGTATACAGCATTGTTGTACTGCCAGCACTTTACATATTCCATTCTAGTTCTCTTGTTCTCATGTCACTGGGGTGAGTTCTTCTGAGAATGATGAGAAAAGGCAAGCAATAATTGTTATACGAGCATTCAAAATAATCCTAGGAAACACTTTTTATGTTCCTGTGAGTTCTTACATCTGATAGAAACAGCTGAGCCAGAAGGAACTCCCCAAGGATTGTTACTAGCCAGAGAACTACAGCAATTAGGACAGCTACAGCTAAGTTATTTTCAATTTATTGGTGCTGCTATGTTTTAAAATTTGCAGTGGAGGTAAATTTGGATACTCCTATATCCCTCCCAAGCTCCTCCCTTGTGAATTCACCCTTGTATTTATGCATTAAGGTAGTTGTACACATGAATTATAGAAATCTGGTAAGTGTGCAGCTAGCACTTAAACAGTCATACAAATAAATGCTGGCATTCTATAACTTATATGGGCAATTGGTGCCTAAATTTAGGCGACCTGTTATAGAATGAGGGGGTTAAAGCACACGTGGAGCCAAGAAGGTGCATAATTTTACGAGCCACATGTGTATAGGACAAGAGTTTGTGTGGATCATTGGTGGAATCACGATTTACACAAATTCTGGTCAATATTCAGCCGGCAGCAGTCAGAGGTTTTTTAAACGCTGACCGTCACTGCCTAAATTAGCCCCAGATATTCAGAACCAGCCTTATCTGGGCACCAGCACTGAATATCTGGGGCTAATTGTCCCTATTCTGCTGCTGAAACTTATGCAGGCCATGGTCAATATTGAACCGAGGCCCACATAAAACAGTTTTTCAAGCTCGGCTGAATATTTATTTATTTATTTGCAACACTTATACCCCGCGCTTTCGCACTTATTAGCAGGTTCAATGTGGTTTACATAATATAACATAGAATATGTTAAACTGGTCCTCAGCCCATCTGTTATCCCTCCCATTCCCCAGCCCCACAATGAGAGCCATACCCTCCCAAGCCCCAGTGACAAGGGCCATACCCCTGATGACTTGACTCCCTCCCCCCCCCCCACCACCACTCAGGTTGGGCTCGTCCAGACCTACCTGAAGTCTCTGGTGGTCCAGTGAGGACAATGGGGGCAGGAGCAATGTCCACTCACTCTTGCCCCTAGTAGCTGTGACTTCAAAATGGCTGCCATGACCTTTCACGGCAGCCTCACAATACTATCGCCAATTGAAGGCCTATTTTTTTGCAACTGCCTTTCCCACTTTACCTTAGGAGGACTAGCCTGTTATTTTCCCTGTACACCTATATTGGAATGTGAGGTCTGGTTTCATATGTGCTGTCTCATCTATTAATTGGAGTGCTTATTTGTATTATGATTTTTATTGTAAACTACTCTGTTTTATTTATAGGGTAAGTAATATAGCAAATTAAATAAACATAAACCTAACATTTAGGCACCTTATAATCTGCCTCTGTAATTTAAGTGGGTGGGTATTTGTAGAACGGTGCTTGGGAGCTCTGCTAGCATTTATCTGGCTCATTTTCGAAAGAGAAGGACACCCATTTTTTGACATAAATCGGAAGATGGGCGTCCTTCTTGCAGGGTCGTCCAAATCGGTATAATCGAAAGCCGATTTTAGACGTCCCCAACTGCTTTCCGTCGCAGGGTCGGACAAAGTTCAAGGGGGCATGTCATAAGCATAGCGAAGGCCGGACTTTGGCGAGCCTAACACATAGACGTCCTCGACCCTTAATGGAAAAAAAAGGGCATCCCTGACGAGCACTTGGACGACTTTACCTGGTCATGTTTTTCTTACGACCAAGGCACAAAAAGGTGCCCAAAATGACCAGATGACCACCGGAGAGAATCAGGGATGACCTCCCCTTACTCCCTCAGTGGTCTCTAATCCCCTCCCACCCTCAAAAAATATCTTTCAAAATATTTTTTGCCAGCCTGTATGCCAGCCTCAGATGTCATACTCCGGTCCGTGACAGAGTATGCAGGTCCCTGGAGCAGTTATAGTGGGTGCAGTGCACCTCAGACAGGCGAACCCAGGCCCACCCCCCCTACCTGTTACGTTTGTGGAGGAAACAGCAAGCCCTCTAAAACCCACTAGAAACCCACTGTACCCACATCTAGGTGCCCCCCTTCACCTGTAAGGGCTATGGTAGTGGTATACAGTTGTGGGTAGTGGGTTTTAGGGGGGGTTGGCGGGCTCAGCACACAAGGTAAGTGAGCTATGTACCTGGGAGCAATTTCTGAAGTCCACTGCAGTGCTCCATAGGGTGCCCGATTGGTGTCCTGGCATGTCAGGGGGACCAGTGCACTACAAATGCTGGCTCCTCCCATGACCAAAGGGCTTGCAATTGGTCGTTTCTGAGATAGACGTCCTTGGTTTCCATTATCGCCAAAAATCAGAAACGACCAAGTCTAGGGATGACCATCTCTAGAGACGACCTAAATTTCAAGATTTGGACGTCCCTGATCGAAACAAAAGATGGACGTCCATTTTGTTTCGATAATATGGGTTTCCCCGCCCCTCCATTGGGACATTTTGCGGGACGTCCTCAACAAAACTTGGACGTCCCTTTTGATTATGCCCCTCAAAGTGGACTATGTACACACACATGCATGTAAATTCTAGTATTCTGAACACTTATTCACAGGCCCCTGAATTCTATATATGACACCCAAATTTGGGTGCCGTTCCAAGATGAGTATGAAATTTAATTGGATAATGAGCCAGCAATAATTGGAGGCTAACAACCAATTATTGATGTTAATTGCCATCAGGTAGGATTTGCACATGCTGGGTACCCAAATCCCATAGCACACAACCCAAAAGGGGGCATGGCCATAGGAGGGGTATGTAATTATAGAATATGGGGGATCCGCATCCAACTTGCATGCCAGGATTTATACCAGGTTTCAGCTGACATAAGTCCAGCACAAAACGTTCAGCTTGAGAATCTGCTCTAAACACTATTCTATAAAGGGTATGCCCCGGCTGTATCCTGCGCTGTTATCCCCTTCCCCTCCCCTCTTTCCCCTTTAATTTTGCCTTTGCATACCATTACCCTACAAAGAACTGGTGAGGCTGAGGTTTTCTTCCAAAATGTAATTTAATGTAAAGGCTGCAGCACAAAATATCTCATTCAACGATTTTAAATACACATCATTGACAACATCTCAATGATTCAAACAATGCCTAACTAATACAAATAACTTCCTAATCTAATTAACTTCGCTAAGCAATACCCCAAGCTACTTTACTGGATCTCTAGATGATGTCTATGAATGGGAAGCTGCTGGCAGCAGGGAAGATTGCGCATGCAGTACTGGAGTCTGCAGTCTTTGATGAACTTCTTTGATGCCATGAGTTGCAATCTGTTGTTGCAGCTCTTGCACGAGGTCATCCAGGCCTTGGGACTGCTGTACATATTTTGTCTTTCTCATTCTGGGCACTGAGCAGGACATTTCTTTATTGGAGCGGTGCTGGAGCACCTAGTTGAACCATTCTTTGCTGGAGGCATATGTGAAAGACAAGGCTAAAAGCATGGAGAAGCATCAAACTTAGTTGGTAGATGGGTAACCTCATAACCGCTATAGTGACCATAAATAGGTGAACAAAATCTGTGAGTTGAACCTACAATATACTTCTGTCTACCACTCCTGATATGGGACCAACCCTTAAGTATAGCCCCAAGATGAAGGCCAGCCTAATGCTGACCAGCACAAAATAGTGACTAAAATGGATGCATGTTATTAATGTAGCTGTTTGAATGGGCTGATGACATTACCAACATGGCTGACCACAAAATGGGATGTCTAACAAGATGGTTGCCTACTGAAAAATGCAACCTCCCCACCTAAGATGGCCACATGGTAGCACAACTGTATTCCCCAAAAGTGGGTTGGGTGCAGAAATTAAAAGCAATACTTTACTGAATAGAAAAATGCTATGCAATTCTGCAGCCACCAAACCTTTACAAACACTACAATGCAAAGCCCCAAGGAAAAAAATTCTGATGAGTGCAGCAGAGAATGTTTCAACGATGCTGTAATGCTGAACAAGAACAGCGGCAGAAGAAAAGACCTAATGCTCCTTCCTCGTCGCCCGGATGTGACCCCACTATAAAGCATTGCATGCTAAAGAAAAGACCCAATGCTCCTTCCACATCAAATATGATGCCACCCCATAATCATACACAGGCCACCAACAGCTTTGTCCCACTAACCAGAGTCGTGCTCAAGATGCCAGCCACCCCGACTGGAGCATGCTGCTTCCAATAACCCCCTATGCAACCCCCCCCCCCCCCCTACACACACCAGCAGTTCTCTTACCTAAAGTGGGACTGTAGAGAATTTGGGGGATGGACTCTATGAACGATCAGACTCAGCGTCTGAGCTGCATCCAGGAGGGAGCACAAGCCAGCTGGGACTCTAGCCAACTTACAGTTGAAAAAATGAACAGGATGCACCCGACCGTAACCAACAGCCAAAGCAAGAGAAATATGACAAGCAGACACTGGGAACTTCAAGAGCCACAAACTGTAAAACAGCTAATAAGGAGCATCAGTAAATTGTTGCACCTTCTCCCAGTGCCGCTTTGAAAATGGGGCCAGCCCATTTTTCCTTGCCTGCCTAATTGGAATCCTGACCCACCCTCCCTTTTTCCTAATTGGCTGACTCTTCTTTCTCCTCCTCCCCCTTCCCTAGTTTCCTAAGCCATTCCTTTCTTCTTCATATCCTGCATGTTTATCCTTTGTGTCCACTGTAGCATGGCACTGATCCCCCCTATTGAGGAGGCCCGCGCTGATAAGATCTGTGCCTGCTCACTGAGTGCTGATTTTTTTTCTGGCACCAAATTTTGAATGCCATTTATAGAATTCCCCCCACTATGTATGGACAAATGTTTATGCCCATAGGTGCCCTGTATAAAAGGCTTGGGGAGGCTAAGCCTCCCTAGGTGCAAGCCCCAAGCGTCTCTCTCTCTCTCTCTCTCTCTCTCTCTCTCTCAGTCATCTATCATACCTCGTGGTGTTAGAGCAGCAGTGAAAAGCATTGCAGGCTGCTGGGCTCCGTGCTTTTTTTTGCCTTCTCTCTCTCTCAGCTCTGGCCCGCCCTCATTTCCTGTTTATGCAAGGGCAGGCCAGAGCTGAGAGAGAGAGAGAAGGCAAAACAAAGCACGGAGCCCAGCAGCCTGAAATGCTTTCACTGCTGCTCTAACACCACGAGGTATGATAGATGATGTTTAAAATTTAGAGGAAGCCTGGAACTCGAAGGGAGCGAGGGAGGGGGGACCCTGGAATTGTCTGTGAGGGAGGGGGGACCCTGGAACTGTCTATGAGGGAGGGGGACCCTGAAACTATCTGTGATGGAGGGAGGGAGGGGGGACCCTGGAACTGTCAGTGATGGAGGGAGGGAGGGGGGACCCTGGAACTGTCTGTGAGGGAGGGGGGAGGGGGACACTGGAACTGTCTGTGATGGAGGGAGGGAGGGAGGACCCTGAAACTGTCTGTGAGGGAGGGAAGGGGGACCCTGGACCTGTTGGGGAGGGAGGGAGGACCCTGGAACTGTCTGTGAGGGAGGGAGACCCTGGAACTGTCTGTGATGAGTCTGACTTCTTTAGGTAACTTTCCAGTTCAGTATTTTGCCTTCATATCTGTTGTGTCATGTGTTTTTCATGTGTGATCAAGATGCAGTATTCTGCTAGCGTGTAGTATTTGCAGCCCTTTTTGCTTTGTTTTTGTTTTGTTTCACTAAGTTGTGTACTGGTGTTTTAGAGCCAGGTGTAATTATAGTGCTGCCTTTCCACGCATAAGGTTGTAACTCATCCTGTCCTTGGACTTAGTGCTGTTATGGTTTGGTAAGGTTATGAGTGTGTTTTTGCACAAGTTTGTGTATAGTGTTTTGCAGTGGAGAGATTGTGTGTTGGCCTTACTGAGGTGGCACCAAAACATCAGAAAGGGTGTAGAGCCTAAATCATGACACACTACCTCTTGAAGGATCTACATATGGTCATTAATAAAAGGAGCTCATTGTGAACACTAGCCACCCTAAAAGGGTGTTTTTTTGGCTCTACACGTATCATGATATTATGATCCTTTGTTTCATATTGTTGACAGTCTGCATTTTCCGTATGGTGGTATATTGGTGTATTAGGTCTGCCCAGTGTAATATTTATGGTACAGTAAGGTTATGAGTGTGTTTTTGCACAAAGTTGTGCATAGTGTTTTGCAGTTGAGCAATTGTGGTTAGTATATGCTTTGAACAACCACTTTATTCTTTGACATATGAACATATCTAATATCTAAATTTAATAAAAGGTATTTATTGTGATTATTTTATTTTTACTTATTTTTTTTCTGTGTGTTGTCAGACAATTATGGATGTAAGCCCCGCCCCTGGCCCCACCCCTAACCCAGCCCCTTTAGCCTCCCCAGACAATTGGGCCACCGACCGCCTATGTGTATGCCTTAACTTATAGACTTGCCCTTCACATGTCAGCAATGTAGCTTGATTAAATGTTGGTAACAGTTCTAGGGATGTTCATTAGGGATCTTCCTGAGAGAATTCTCTCTAGAGATGTGTGCTAGGGATGTGCATTATCTTGAAATGTTTTCAGAAATATCAAAGGCATTTCCTCTGTCAATTTGTGTCATTGTTAATCCATAACAACCAAAATAAACCCCCAAATTTTGGGTTTCTGTCTGTCATCAATAGTGCACATTATTTATTAGAAGACACACAATGGAACAACAGAACACACTACTGAGCAACAGTAACTCAGCAGCTAGTATTTTTCATCCCACTTGAAGGATAATTTTCTTGCCTATATGGAGCCTCTTTTCTAAAGATAACTACCATAAAAATTTCTCTTCTCATTGCATATTGAAGAAGTGATTTTGGTTCCATCAGTTGCATCAGTAATGTGATAAGTGCGGTGATGCATATAAAATGTCATCTGAGCACTTTTCACCTGTTATATTTATACATTAATAAGTAATCAACTAACTTTATTTTAAATAACTTCTGGTGCCAGGTACCTGTAAAATTCATTTTCCTGTGCCTAAGATGTGCTGTCTATGCTAATTTCCATTGCTATTCAGTTCCTGGTCTAATATGTGTATGGAGAGTCCTAGATTTCTAGCTTAATTTCTAATTTACAGACATATTGGAGTCTGAGAGAACCCTAAGGATTGTCATTTGCCAGAAAGTCACAGAAATTGGGCAGCTATGATTGTTATTTTTTTATATCTTGATGCTGTTATACATTTTTTTGTATTTTCGTTTAATGTTAGCAAACAAGATTAAGTACTCATTATAGTTAACTTTGATAATAGCTGGGGACATTCCCAACATTTTCCCATAGAGTTATTGCAGAAAAAAAGCATGACACATAATACAATGCAGTTTGCCACACTTACAAAGGTTTAAAAAATAAAAATTAAGAAGGGTTTAAAGACCAGCCCTTTGAGCAGACTTTGCAAATTTGCTATAATCATTTTGATGTCTTATTTGATAGGGACACAAGAGTCTGTGATTCTTAGCACTACTTTGTGCTCTGTTCCCAATATCTAAAAGTTAAATTTGTTTTGCTATCCACACTCTCCCTAATTCTTTATATAGCGCTAAAAATTGCATGTGCAATTTGATTTCACAACGAGTCAATTAGCACTGATAAGTGGGCCTTAATAATCAATTAGCACTAATTGGTGTTAATTAAAATTTGCGTACAACATCTTTTGGCACCGAGATCCGCACAGCCATGGGAGGGACATTGGTGGATCAGAGAGGGGGTTCCAGGAATTAGTGCACAACTTGACTGAATAAGGGAAATATGCACTTAATTTAGACATGAGAGTTTACACTAGGCCACGTGGATCCCAGTAACTAAAGATGTGCATGCAAATTTTAATTAATGCCAATTAGCGCCAATAATTGATTATTAACATCCAATTATCTATACTAACTGGCTCCTTTATTAATTAAATTGTGTACGCAAATTGGGTGTGCACCCGTATTTGTGTGCACCATTTTAAGCGCTATATATATAGAATTAGGGTGTTGGTGTGCCATCTTCTGGTCAGACAAATAGATCACAAATGACAAAAGCAAACCAGAATACTATCCATGAAGTCACAAAAAAATCAAGGCTGGATTAAGGTTTGGGAAAACTAGGCACATGCCTACTGCCCAAAGTTTTAGTGGTTCCTATCAATGTGCTCAGGACTCAGGAAACTAGGATTATCAATTATCTTGGGGGTCTCTTTTATCAAGCTGTGCTAGTGGCTCCCAGTGTGGCAATGCCGACAGAGACCATTCACTTTGAATGGGCTCCGTCGGCATTGCCACACAGGAACTGCTAGCGTGGTTTGATAAAAGAGTCCCTTGTTTTTTGTTTTTTTTTTCAGGCTTCTTCAGGCTTGTAAATTCTGTCTTGAAGTCAGAAGAATAGCTACAGTGTCTTGTCCTCTATAGCTCTCCAATCTTCCCCATCCAAGACTGAGCCTGCCCTACCTGCTTCCAGTGCAAGTGCAGAGGCTATGATATGATCCAATCAATCATAAGGAAGGAGGTAGTGACAGTGCAAATGCTGTAGGGAGACTCTGCACAGTGAGTATCCTGGAGGAGGGTTGCTGAGAACAGGTAGAAATGTAAAGGCAATGGGAGAAAATGTAAGAGGACTGCTGCTGAAGGCTTAGAAAAAAATGCAAGAACTTTACAAGATGGTGCTCAGAGCTGACCGGGGGGTGGGGGGTGGGTGGGGGTGGGTGGCACTGACAAACTAAGCATAGGAGGGGGGGTGGCACTGACAAACTAAGCATAGGAGCAGCATACAGCAACATCACAACAGAAGAGAATGTGTGCCTGTCTGAAAAGTGACAGCCCAAGCATTTGCATGTATATCTGGTGTGAGTAGTGTCAAACAGATACTGGCTGATATTCAAAGCAATTTAACCAGGCAGGAAAGACTTCTGCCCACTTAAATCACCTAGGGCCGCCTAACCCCCATTATTCAGTGGCACTAAATCGGGCAATGCCACTGAATATTGGCTCTGACCAGCCCCAGAAAAGTGGGCTGGTCAGGGGTAGTACACAGGGCAGCACTGGGAAGGAGCCAGGGGTTATGTAGGTGCCAGCAATGTTCAGTGCCAGCAACCGCAAAGCTAAACAGGTGAATTTAGGACAACTCAAAAGCTGTACAAAATTAACCCACTTAGCTATGCAGGCCCCAGCACTGAATATCAACCGGGACTCACAGAAAAAAAAAATATTTCAGTTTCTCTCCACTCGCCATCCCCCCCCCCCCCCCCCCAGGTCCATAGACCCATCCTAACCCAATGCTTAAGAGTGAATATCTCCCATCCTTACCCTTCATCTCAAACCCAGGACAGGCCCCCCTAGGACCTAACTAACTGAGGTCTCTGATGGTCCAGCAGGGGCATTGTCAGCAGGAGCAAAATCGACTCGCTTCTGCACCTAGTGGGTATGAAACCAAAATGGCTCACGCTATCCTTACAGACACCAGTGCCTGAGAGAATAAGGATCAGAGTTTGTGAAGACCTGGAAGCTTCAGTTTTTAAATATTAGTAATGCTGAGTTTCTTTGATGTGAGAACATCAGATGGACCATGTTAACCTTTGTGAGTTAATGTAAATACCCCTCTGGGTTCTGCTGGTAGGTGCAATAAACCCAAACCCTGATGGTTGTAGTCAAGCCAGGTATGGGTCATGCACCACAGAACCCAGGGATGATTCAGGTTCACTAACCTCGCTGATCACTCTCAAAGAGTAAACAGGGAAAAATAAACTAAATTGGATTCCACTTGTATAAGAAAACACAAATTCAGTTCTTCAGGTTCAGCAGAATTAACATTTATTTTATATGCAAACAAATAATTACTTAATAAATTTATTGTTTTCTCCTTTGAAACCCTTACAAATTTAAACCGCAGAGAACAATTTTTCGTTTGTTTTTTTCTCTCTTACAGATACCGTTCCGGAACTCTACTAATTATGCATCAATCAGATAAGTATAACTTCCCTCTCTAAGCCAAAACTTTAAATATACTCTAATTCTAACTATAGACTTCAAACTATTACAACAAGAAAATGATTCTTTGTGTGCAATTTTTTGTGTTTTGCAGGAGCCTCGGAACAGCTGCTGCAACAGGTAAGTATTAATCTTATTTTCTGTGCAATATAATCACCACTAATGTTGCCACCGCCAGTTGGTTTCGCTGGAAATCTGTCTTGCGTTGGGGCCCAAGATGTCTCCAGGATCTCCCTTGTCACCGTCTCTTCTTTACCCTACACCTCACACTTAAATAAATAAACAGGAAGGAAAACCCTGTCTCCCTATTTCCCCCCAAAACTAAGTGTCGTTAAAATATTGATTTCAAAATATTGGGCAACAACTAACTAACAAAATAAAAATAACTATACCCTCACTAACAAACCCTAGTCTTACTTGTATTCTCCCTAAACTAATGAGCACTACTATATATACACCACTCCTCTCACCAATTTCAACATTAACACTCACCTATTCTCAAACAGATAAGATTTCATCCGGATATCACAAAATTCTTACAAATCACCTTCCATCAGCATCCAACCCTCATACAATAAACTCCCTGTCACCAATCACAACAACTCAGCCACTTCCAACCATTTACAAACCCACAGAACCCACTCCTAATCCACCACCACTACCACACAACCAGAAACACCTTCTTTCACCTCCAGTCACCAGCGCTCTGCCAACTGCCTCACTGACCGTCCCCTAGGAAACGGACTCAAACCCAACCAGCCAATCCCGAGTTCTGCTCAACATTCCGAACCTTCCTGCTGACAAGTGGAATGTTGAGCAGCACTACTAATTCTCCATTTTAATTAAAGATTTCCCCTAGAAATCAATGGGAAAATCAACAATTAAAATGAAATCCCTCCAAATTTTCACCAAAATACCCCAAATTTTCCCTGCTAATCAATCTTCCCGTCCTCAATTAACCTATGTTTTTAAAATTTAAAAATATCAACTTTTAACCTCCGCCCCACAATAACCTTCCAAAAATCCCTGTAAAAATTCCAAAAAAAATTAAAACCCCTCTCAAAAATTCAAATACCACCCTCTGAACATACTATGTCGAATTTAAAAATTTAACTTTTTCCTAACCCCGTTAAAATGGACCCCCTCCAAAAGACCCTCTAAACATATTAAAATTTAAAAATTAAGCCATCAGAAAAATAAAGAAAAATTCCCCGAACCGAAAACCGGAAACAGAATTTGAATCAGACCAAACCCTGATTTTTAAAAAATATAAAACCCTAATTACACAATTTAAAAATTAACCAATTAAAATTTGGGGTCAAAAACCCCTTACCTGCTTTCCTGATTTTCCTCTCACTCGACCTCTCCCGTTGAATCCAGTCCCGGACGTCCGTAGCCAAAAACGAAGCTAAAAATAAAAAATATCCGAAGCTTCGGCCTAAACGGAATGATGCACGCCCGCAATTCATGCATGAGGTGCGCCGCCTCATGCACACGCCCACAGGTCTCTGCGACGTCCTCTTCGCTGGCAGCCCTCTTCCTTCTCTCACCACTCTCTCTTCCTGGCCCAAAACCGGCCCCACGCACTCCCGGAGAGCCCCGGACCTGTCACCCGAAACACTTCGCCAGGCCCGGGGATGTTCCCAACCATTCCCGGGCCACGGAAACGCAGCGCTGCTCCTCCTGCAGCGTCTCTTCACTTCCTCCTGCCCCAAACCGCGTCAAAAGACATCGGGACCGCCCCAGCCACTCCGCGCCCGGAATCTGCCCCGAAGCGGCCCCAAAATTTCAGCAGCACCCTGGAACATCGGCGCTATCTCCCCTCCTCATTCTGGCCCCATTTTGGCCCCAAACCTTCGGCAGCGCCCGAAAACAGCGGCGCTACCTTCCCCTCTCCCCTAACAAAAAAAACAAAATCGACGCTGCTTCAAGCTGTGCTCCTCTTGTGGCGCTCTTTTTCCCCCAGACCTGCGAAATGGCCTCAATCGGCCCCGAACGGCCCACACGATCCCCGGACCCACAAGAATATCAACGCTGCTCCCTGCAGTGCATCCCCCGGCCCCAGGTAAGTATTTTTATGTATTTTTTTCTTTATTCACTTAACCCTATGTTACATTAACTGAGGATAACACATTCAACCTTAGTACCAAAAGAGGCTGTAAACATTTATTAATTTTCATTTGCATTTGTTAGTGTTGCAGTCAGGCAATGCCAAACACATATGTAAATAGTGTGCATTAACATTTATAATATATATGTGTTACCTAACACCTATGTCAATCTGAGCATTAATGCTTGTGCCCATTGGTAACAAGGTTCTATAATGTGCCTCACCAAAATACAGTGCAAATACATTTCAGAATGACCTTGGAAATAGAATAATATGACTTCCAGGACTCACAAAGAATCTCTACATAATCATGGCATTTCTGTCAGTACCTTGCTTTGAAATGAAAATGCCCTGGTAAGAAGAGTGTATGTTGTTAAAAAAAAACAAAAAACAAACAAGGCAAGATAAATATTTCATAATAACATGAATTATGTTATCAAAAGCAAACATTTGCAAATCAGCTGGTGAGTCAGTGACAGTATAAGGATTCAGTCTTGGTAATTTATAACTCTAAGGTCTTCACTTTAAACTATATCTTTAACACATCGTAGCATTACATCTTTTCAGGAAATGGTCAACTCTGCAGGATGGAAGCATTTTTATTCCAATCATTTGTTTTTAATTTTACCTCACCCATTCAGGCCCAGGGAACAAATAACAGCATCACAGAAAAATGTAGCCTTATGACTTACTCATGCACCACCCTGTTCTTCAGTTTCAATATGAGAAACTTTAAAAGGAAAGCCAAGGAAAATAAATACAGATGTAGAAGCATAGACACAATTAGATGACAAACCAAGTGTATTTATCTAGCAGGGTCTGTGTTAGTCACACTGGGACCTAGGGCAGAAAATAAAGAGTGCCAAGTACCCTGAAACTGAATCTGTGGCATCACAGATTTGCTTTGTAATCCTGAGTCCCTGAGTAATTGTTTTACTTAACACCCCCTACCCCTCTGAACCGAGCCCTGTGGAGAAGTGAATGATCTCAGTTTCAAATGTACTGCTAGTTTTCTTCTGTTATACCTGCGTTGTGCTAAAGAGACCTTCATTATGGAGTTCATATGGAATTTTATATATCAAGTCTGTAGTGATCAACACACTTGGCACCATTTCTGTATCTTTCTGCCACATTTCCTTGATTTCTAATTGTAACTTTTGGTACTTAGGGCCCAATGCACAGAACTCCAGCATTGTAGGGAACAGCTCCAGAAAAACACAGGTTGAACACCGAGTCTTAATTACTGACCAATGTTCAACACTACCAGCATGCAAATTAAATGTATGCTGTTAATTTTGAGCATTGGTCGATAAAGGAGTCCAAACGGTAGGCACTGTTCTTGTGCTTATATCCAGTAATGATTGCCCCTCCCCCAAAAAACTTGAAAGCATCCCAGTAGTCAGGTGAACCCCCAACTCCCCTCTAAAAAAGTACCCTGGTGGTCCAGCAGGTCTACCGACACCCCCACTAATTGAACACTGGCCATGTGGTCAAGTTTAATCCCACTCCCTCCTGCCTCTGGGCCTGCCTGCTTCAAAATTGCAGCACCCCACCCCTGTCGGTTGCATCCTGGGATACAATGGGATGGGCCAAAGTACCCTTTAAGGAGTTTTTTCCTAATATGGTGCTTAACTCCTCCCAGTGCATCTCAGGATCCACTAGTCAGGGTGCCGCCATTTTGAAGCAGGCTGGCCCAGAGGCAGGAGGGAGTAGGCCTTCCTCCTGCCTCTAACACAAGGTATGTTGAGGGGGACAGGGGTTGGACTGCACTAGATCACTAGGGCCATTGTTCAATTAGGCGGGGGGGGGGGGGGTCAGTGGGTCCGCTGGACCACCAGAGTATTTTGTTTTTGGGGGTGGGATATTTTGTTAAGGTTGGGGGTATGCTTGAGAGGGGCATGAGGCTAAGGGGCTGCAGGATGCTGCTGACTTTCCTGTTAGTTCCTGAGCCAATCAGCGCTCAGACTTCTCCTCCAGGAACTTGTCCAAACCTTTTTTAAACCCAGATACACTAACCGCTGTTACCACATCCTCTGGAAAAGAGTTCCAGAGCGTAACTATTCATTGAGTGAAAAAACATTTCCTCATGTTTCTTTTAAACGTATTTCCATGTAACTTCCTTGAGTGTCTCCTAGTCTTTGTACTTTTGGAACAAATAAAAAATCAATTTACTTCTACTTGTTCTACACCACTTAGGATTTTGTAGACCTCAATCATATCTCCCCTCATCTTCTCTTTTCTAAGCTGAACAGCCTTAACCTCTTTAGCCTTTTTCTCATACGAGAGGAGTTCCATCCTATTTATCATTTTGGTCGCTCTTCTTTGAACCTTTTCTAATTCCGCTATATGTTTTTTGAGATACAGTGACCAGAACTGAGTGCAATACCTGCAGAGGTGAGAAGAAGTTTAATCCTTCAACTTTAAGATGTTCCTGGATTACAGAAGATTGTGACGAGAGCACCTTGATGGTGTTCACAAAGTAGTTCAGATTCCTTTTCTCCTTTAATGCGATTAGAAGGAATGCAGAGAGGTCCCATTCCTCATACATATTCATAGGACAGAAACGTTATAGGTGCTGTTTCTTGCCCTTCAATATCACTAATTAGCTAGTGGTCTGGGTGACACAGTAATAGTCTCAATATTTCTGAGACCTATATTTATACGGTTTGGCTTGAAGGCTTCCTCTAGTTAGGGTTACCACATGGCTCCAGAAAAAGGAGGACAGATTGAGCCAGCCGGGTTTTACTTCCATTGCTTTCATTGGAAGTAATTGAGACAGCCGGGTTTTACTTCCATTGCTTTCAATGGAAAGCAATGGAAGTAAAACCCGGCTGGCTCAATCCGTCCTCCTTTTTCTGGAGCCATATGGTAACCCTACCTCTAGTAGATGGAAGGTCAAAAGCTGACAGATGTGAAACCTGAGACAAGTGGGAGTCTGTTTTATAGTCAGAGGAGGATTCTACTGCCACCAGAGCCTCCTATTAATTATACTGGCTACTCCTTTTTTTTATCCCTACCACATTTCTTCAACTTCTAGCTCTCTCTGGACACTCAAGGACACCTCTGTGCCTATCTACAAATGAGATATAAAAATGGTACAAAGAAGCCGCAGGGCAGATGATTCACAAGATCTAAGATGATAGAAAAAATAGCAGATCACACAGAAATTATTTTTGTCATGTTTTATTTGCTAAAAGAACTTAACATAAGAGCATGTCCAACGTTGGCCATGTTTCACCAATGTAAGAAGCAACAGGGCAGATGATCCAACTTCTGCCTGCCATGGTGTTGTAATACAGTGTGCCTTTGGAGCCTGTATTAAAACTAACATCCAGCAAAGTAATATTTGGTCATTTTTAAAGACCTCACATTGGTTCTTTTTTGGATATACAATATCATCCTCAGAGACTTTGTGGATCCCTGATGCAAGCCTTTAGGCCAAAACATAGTCCGTGTTGGATCCATAATTAATTAAATAATGAACCTTTATGTGATTGTACTCCACTTTGTGTTTTTTTGTTTCTCTCCACTGTCTGACCATGTTTGGACTCATGTGTGGAGTGTGTATCTTCCTGTTTTTAGCCATCTCCAGAACTGAACACAAATTTTAAATGAGGTCTCACCAGAGTCTTATACAGGAGCATCATCAGCTCCCTTTTCCTATTGGCTGTTTATTTCCCTATGCACCTAATCATCCTTCTAGCTTTCACCGTCAACTTTTCTACCTGTTTGGCCACATATGATCACACCCAAGCCCTGCTACTCTTTCATGCACAAAAGATATTCATCCCCTAAATTGTACCATTCTCTCGGGTTTGCAGCCCAATTGCAATACCCTGCATTTTTTAGCATTAAATCTTAGCTGCCAAATTCTAGACCTTTCTTCAGATTTTGCTAGGTCCTTCCTTATGTTAACCAGCCAAGATAGCCACATAAATAGGACCAAATAAAACACAGCCCTTCCTTTATGCAGTACTGCATAGTCAGTTAAATGCTGAATATCACACAACTGCTATGTTTTTGCCGGCTTCTTGTACTTGGAAATTCAATGCTGGAGCCTGGACATAGCCCGGCTTTGAATTTTCATTCATAGTGGCAGTGGTGATCAGCACAACGCTGATTGCCACTGGCTGAATATGTTTTGAGTCTAGTGCTCAGAATCAGTGCAAAGTATCTTTTTGCCTTGACCTAACAATACCCCATTACCAGCCACTTTTTTTGGGACCCTAAATTTAGCCACTTAATAGTACTAGGTGCATATATTGAAGTAGCCTAACTTGCAAAGCTGGATATCTAAACCTGTAGCTTAAATGTTGTTTCTCTGTTTTTCTCCATTAGTTCTTAATATGGCTTTCTAGAATTTAGCTTTTTGTTGGTGGGAATGGAAAAGGCTCAGGCAATCCCAGCTTCTTCTTTGTCTGCAAATTTGTCAAGGTTGTGGTTCCAGTGTTCTTTCTGTACAATGATGTTATAGTGTTTCCACAGTTTCCGTGGATAACTTTTTCAACCTCATTGTACCTTTCTATATGTAGAGCTTCTGACATCAGCACGTTGCTCCCAGCAACCAGAAATGTAACCATTTACAGTTTTCTGCTATTAAATCTGCACTTGGTTTTCCAGTTTGTATAACAGTGTTCTTGCAATAATGGACAACATCCCCGAGTATATATTTATGCTAGTTCTTCACAAAGGATAGATCTATAGAAGATAACATTGCTACAGGCACCATTTTTAAATTCCATTTTGAAAATGCATTAAGGCTTTGTATGTTTTGTTGGGAAGAAATCATGCATATTATTTTGTAGATACATTAAAGAGAACTGTTGTCTTTTTCCTGACTCTTTCTTTTTTGTATGATCTTATTTTAAGTTCTTTCTTCAATTTCTATTTTTGCATCAAACTAAAAGTTATGTAACTTTTGTTCTGACAATACAATTCTGTTTTCAAATTAAATTCCCAGTATCCACTATTTATTTTATGTTTATATGCTTAGAAGAACAAAAACCAAAAATATCCATTTGAACACAAACAACGCTGTATTTGACTCAACCCCACCAAGGATCATGGATTAGATTCAGTTTAAAAGGCTACCACGTGTGCAACACTCTATTGCATCTCATGTTACACCATTGTCACGTTATAATCATAGCCCTAAAAAAATACATATGCAAAATTTTCTCAGTCATCTTTTAAGGCAACATGAAAAATAGGTGTTTTGTAAGAACCCAATTTTCATATGCACATATAAGAAATTCAAACTTACAACTCTGAGCACAGCGGTTCCATGAAGCAAATCTAAAGAATATTCAGAATATCAAGGTTTCACAAAAGTATCCATAAATGGAAAAGTCTTGGAGTTTGAGTTTCCACAGATAAAACATGGTGGAATGCAAAGTCCATATGAAAATATAAAACAAACCGGACACAACTCTGTTTCAACACATGTGCCTGCCTCAGTTATATACATGTCTGTGAAGTAACACATCTTTCTATTAACATGCCAGCTAAAATGATTCTTTTTTTTCTGGGAGTATAACAACAAAAACTAACAAAAGCATAGCAAAAACACCAACATTTTTATCTTGGAGTAGAGAAGTAGCCTGTTTATTGCAGTGGGCTGATAACCAGGGAAGCCAAGTTCAAATCAAACTGCCACTCTTTTTGATTTTGACATCATTAGTCTGAACAGGACAACATTCCCTGCACAGATGTTGGTGATCAATAGGCCCTAAGAAAAGTTTTATGAGAACCAGGTAAATTATTGGCCTATTGGGGTGGGGTGGGGGAAATAGCAGAAGATTTGAAGACACCCTGATCAAGGTTCTCCCTGTGTCAAGTGCCTGGACTGAGGATGCCCTGGTTTTTGGTACCTGAGCATTAGTACTCATCGTTCTTCATGCAATTGCAATACTTTGGCAGAATTCGGAGATGGAAAATTTTCAATTTGCTCTAACCCATGAAACTGAGCTTTTAGAAGACCATAAATTGGACCACATTAAACATAGTCCTATGTTATTACCTGTTCCAGAGAGTTCTCAGCTCTACTATACCAGGTGTTAGTAGTTGTGGTGGATACCTTGAGCTGTTTCTCTGGAACAGTGTGATACAATATAAACTAAACTCATCCAAACAACTCAAAGATGAATGGGGGAATACAATCTAATTTCAGGATTTTTTTCCTGGTTTTAGCAAACAAGTTACAAAATAGACTTTAGGTTGACAACAAAACTTATTTGAAACCGTAATTTGAATGTAATTGTCTCTTTAAAGCTCTGTCAATATTTTCCAAAATACAAGCACAGATATTTTAACAAAAAAGTATAATTCACTTGGGGGCCCTTTTACCAAGCTGCAAAAAGGGCCATGCGCTGGTGGCAGAGGCCATTTTTCCCACGCACCTACCCCTTTTTACAGCAGCGGATAAATAAACCCCTCAGCACACATGACCATGCGGTAAGAGAACTCTTACCGCATGGCCATGCGATGGGGAGCCCTTACCGCCACCCATTGAGGTGGCGATAAGGGCTCTTGTGCTATCCTGGCGGTAACTGGGCACTGCACGCAATGCCCGATTACAGCTGGGTTACCGCCATGCAAGCCATTTCCAGGGGTTTTCTTTTCCCCCTGGAAATGGTGCCCGCTCAGGGCAGGACTACCGCTGGCGGTCACATCAGGCCAGCGGCAGTCCCGAAAGAGCGAGTGGTAAGCCCGCTTTGGGCTTACCACTGTTTTGTAAAAGGGACCCTTAATGTGTGATTTTAGCTGAACTTTACAATGTTGACAGTGTTTTTCTTTCTCATTTACAAAAATTCACCTTTGCGGTAAACAGGAATCTCTATGCTAACCAAGCAAACTTTCAGATAAGTAGCTCTTATTCCTCTTTTCCTCTTTACTTTAACCAAACTTTTTCTTCTAATGTGATTCAACCCTTCCCTTGGCATAAGAATTGTTTGTGTTAATTTTTCTCTTTAGAGGACCTGTTTCTATCACCCAGACCCACTCCAGATAAGTATGCTACCCTTTATTTTACTTAAAAAAAAATCATTCACAATGCTTGTGTAGGTATATAAAACACATAGCTGAGGTCTTTCTTGTACTGTGGGGCCCATAGACTGTAGTGATGATCCTTGCTCAGCATAGAAGACTTTCACAACCATTGCAGGGCTTACCTAACTTTATCAAACTTAAAGGGAGCCAAAACCATGACTACCTGTTCTTAAACTATGGTCTCAGTCTGGGGTTTACATTTAAAATGACTATGGCCTTGCTAGCTAATAGGAAATAAAATCTTAATTTTTAGCCCTACCATCCAAAAACCTATTCACTGTTTTGTTTTGTTTGTTATCCCTATGGCTACTAAAGAGCCTCTTTTTCTTTGGATTTCACTCACTGCCAGCCCACGCTCAGACCATCAGCTTATTTTCATACTTCCATTACAAACCTTACTTGGCTTTCACACTAACTCTTCAAACTTCCAAGAATTCTCAAGAATCCATTTAGCTGTCATGCAACTCAGTCAATTATTCTGACTCCTCTTTCACACACACTTCAAGCAGGTTAACTTTCACATATCCAAACATCCAAAATGTACTTTTAAAAACTATAAAGAAAAACAAACTAGTCACAGTCAGGACTTATACCAGGTTTCACAGAAAAACACTTTAACCGCTTTGGCTAAACTCAGCCCTCTTCAACTGAGCCTCTCTCTCTTTCACACTTCAGCAACACTAAAAAACACTTCTGCTCCTCTCAGTGTCCACAGATCTTCTGACCAACAGTCAGAGAAGCTGTTTCCTAGGCTGCCCCAGCTGGGCCACCTGACCTGAGTCAGTCAGTCAAACAGCCTGCATGGAACCTTTAGTTTTTTTTTTTTTCAACACATTGAACACTGTTTGAACTGAGCCCATCTCCATTTTGGATTTAACTTTTCCCATAGGAAATAATGGGAAAATTACTGTTAATCATATTTTACCACAAAATCTCCCATCAATTTTCACAAAAATCATTTCCTTGACCTAATCCACTTCATACCTTTCATACCATGTTTTAAAATTTTTCAAATACACTAACTAGTGAATGTTACACATTGAGGGGCATAATCAAACGGAAACGCCTATCTCCATGGGCGTTTATCTCCGAGAACGGGTCCGTGAAGGGACGGGCCGAACCGTATTTTTGAAAAAATGGACGTTTTTGAGCTTGGCGTTTGTTTTTTTTAGCGATAATGGAAACTAAAAACGCCCAGCTCAAAAATGTCCTAATCCGAGCCATTTGGTCATGGGAGAGGCCACGATTCATATTACACTCGCCCCCCTGATATGCCAGGACACCAACTGGGCACCCTACGTCAGTGCGGTGGACTTCAAAAAAAGCTCCCACATGCATAGCTCCCTTACCAAGGGTGCTGAACACCAACCCCCCTCCCTCCAAACCCACAAATGTACAACACTACCATAGCTCTTAGGGATGAAGGGGGCACCTACATGTGGGTACAGTGGGTTTTGGAGGCCTCCCATTTACCAGCACAAGTGTTACAGGTGGGGGAGGGATGGGCCTGGGGCCACCTGGCTGAAGTGCACTGCGGTACCCACTAAAAGTGCTCCAGGGACCTGCATACACGCAGGCCTCTAGGACTGGTTGCTGCTATATAACATTGGCACACCAGTTGACACCTGAAGACTAATCTCTACGAAAACGTCCTTTATTGGAATAACCGCGTTTACTCACAGTTAACTGCAGATCAGAGGTTGTGCCCCACTGGCAACGAGTCTCCCTGGTACTGAGATGAGCAGTAGGTCAGAACTGGCAGAATGCTGTACAATGCCCTCATTCAGCCACATTCAAGGGAAGAACTAAGTTGTCTAACGTGGCTAACACAGGAAAGGGAACTAAAACTGGCTTACAAAAATTACCACTACCGCATGGACTACAACAAGAAACACAACAGGGCACACTCTGACCCAGTAGGCAGGGGGAAAAGCACCATGGGAGAAGAGCCTACCAACTACCAACATTGTGAGACTGTAACACAAGCTAATGAAATCACGGAGTCCAATACCCTACATCCACCACAATGCAATGCTGATGTGACCCTGTACTGCACCCGAAAGCCACATCTGACCCAGGGAAAGGCTGTGACAGGATCGAACACATTCTGCTGTCATGGAGGTGGGTACGGCATTTGAGGCTGGCATACAGGCTGGGAAAAAAGTTTTTAAAGTGGTTTTTTTTTTTTGGTGGGAGGGGGTTAGTGACCACTGGGGGAGTCCAGGAAGGTCACCCTTGATTCCCTCCAGTGGTCATCTGGGCAGTTGGGGCACTTTTTTGGGACTTGTTCGTGAAAAAAAGGGTCCAAAAAAAGTGACCCAAAATCACGGTCAACACGCCTTTTTTTTTCGATTATCAGCTAAAGATGCCCATCTCTCCTTGGCTGATAACCACGCCCCAGTCCCGCCTCCACCACGCCTCCGACATGCCCCTGTCAACTGTATTTGTTTCCGTGATGGAATGCAGTTGGAAACGCCCAACATCAGCTTTCGATTATACCGATTTGGGCGCTTTTGCGAGAAAAACTCCCATCTCCCGATTTGGGTTGAAATATAGGCGTTTTTCTCTTTCGATTATAAGCTGGATTGTATACTAATGAAGGACTAGATTTTATATATCACGTCTAAAATATTGGCACTGAAACGAAATACGCTCAGGCGTATTCTATAAAGTGCACCTAAATTTAGGTGCACTTTATAGAATAAGCCTAAATTTCTGCACAGTTTATAGAATACGCCAAGCGTTGGTTCATGTAACTAAATTTAGTCACAGGCAGTTACGACAAGTAAAACTTGGGATATAAGTATTCTATAACAAGTTGCACAGAATTAAATGCCCATGACCCACTTATTCCATGCCTATGGCTACGCCCCCTTTTCAACTATGTGACTTAGAATTTACACACATCACATGCATGCAGATTCTAATTAATGGCAGAAATCTGTGTTTCAAAAGATAATTGAGAATCAAAAATAACCTCAAATTGAAAGAGGAAATCTGTAATTGTGATGGAGAGCTGAGGAGGGGAGGAATGGTTGGCTGAGATGATCTCCCCACTTTCCAAATAGAAAGGGATTTAGCTGGGTTTAATCTGAGGCAGTGGTTTTGAAGCTAAGAAGACATAACATCTAAACAAGAGATTAATGGCATGAGATCAGGGAAAAAAAGGATCAACATAGGTTTTGAGCAGGACGTTCAAGGCATAGTAGAAATCACTGATGCCATGGTCCTGAGCTAGAGAGAAATGGAGCCAATTTGGAGCACTGTGGGACATCAAAGAGTGGTGCAAGGGAAGATAAGAAGGAATGTGGGTTAGCAAAAACCACAAATGTATAACCTTGAAGGTAAGAGGCAAACCCGGTTAGGGACTGCCAAGTTCAATTTCAGCTAAGTGATGCAATAACAGTCTGCTACATCAAAGGCTAATGAAAGATCCAGAGAGACAGCAAGACCTGCATGACCAACATCCAAGAAACTATGAAAATTCACTTGAGTAAAGCAGTCAGTTTCAGTGTCATGACCAAGCTGAAAATGTGACTGGCACAGATAAATATTAGGTTGTCTATGAAATCAGGAAACTGAGTGAAAAATGTTTTCTCAATCAGCTTGGAAAGATAGAGCAAGTTGGAAACTGGTTGATTACTAGACAATTTAAAGTCATCAGATACAACCATCACCAGATTTTGCTCTTCTTTCATTCAAAGAAGAAAGTCACCCCATGCTGTATTTCTCCCTTTGTTTTTTTGCAGGCCAAATGAAATACTACATTTTTTTAACATTAAATCATAGCTGCCATGTTCTAGACCACTCTTCAAGCTTCACAATCTCTCCTTATTTTTTCTTTTTTTTTTTTTAAATACTTTATTTATTTTTTGAAAATTTACAAGCTCTCACTTATAAATGGTAATACAGCCATACATTTACAAACTACAATGTTTATCAGTAAAATAAAAATTATATAGACTCAAGGGCAAATTAAACAGACATAATAATGGACAATTGCTTCCTTAGACCACCATTCTTAGTGGGGGAGGGGAAAGAAAAAAGAGGAGATTAAATGATAGAATCAAATAAAAAAGAAAATGGCCTGGCTCTATACCCCCAACTATCAATTCTTACACTTAGTAACTCAACTCATCCTACCTGGATAATATTTTTATTTTCAATTATCAATTTAAGATGGTCTGATTCAAAAGACATATTTGTTACCCAAATATTTTATACAATATTTGCATGGGTAAGCTAACAGAAATGTAGCCCCCATTGCTTTAACTTCTTCTCTGTAGACTAGAAAAGCTTTCCTACGTTCTTGTGTTAATCTAGTCACATCCTGGAAAATCCAAATTTTTTGACCACAAAATAATTTATGTGAGTTCTTAAAGAACAATCTTAATAAGGCATTTGAGTCTTGTTCGAATACAAATGTTACTAGAAGCGTCCTACGAGTGGACACCTCTGTCATAGAATCTTCCAGGAAAGCTGAAATGTCTTGAAGGTTCGAAACTTGGTTATTATCTGTTGGAGTCACTTTAGTTTGTTTAGATTCAGGTAGATAGTAAATTTTATTAATCGGTGGAACCGCAGTTTGAGCATAAGCCAAAACTTCAATTAGATATTTTTTCCAAAGATCCATCGGTGAAATTCCATATACAATAGGAAAATGTATAAACCACAAGTTCAACCGTCTATTATAATTTTCTATCTGTTCCAACTTTGAAGAAATCCTGGTTTTATCCTTTATCAATGTTTCCGCTACAGATTTCAAAGTTAAGATCTCAGATTTTTGGGCTAACGATTTAGTTTTAACATTCTCAAGCGCAGATGTTAAAGAGTCAAATTTACTAACCATTAGAGACGTTTCTTGAGACGTTTTTGTTACTGCTGCTGTTAACTGTTGTAAAGCAGTCCAGATAGTTTGTAGAGTCACCGCTTGGGGAGCAGAAGAAAGCTCCATGTTCGTAGTCTCTGCTTCCTGTGGTTGTGTACCGCCCTCTGAGGCCCTCTGGTCGCCGACTTCCGGCTCCGTTGAGACCTCCACACGTTCCCGAAGAATAGCAGGACAAAGCGGTGGGGTAAGCACCGGTGGGGATAAAGATGTCTCAATCCCTAATGGGGATGTCGCTCCTCCGACAGCTCCATAAGCGGGATCCCTCTCACCGGTTACCGCTGGGGTACTCGTGACGAACCGCTGGAGTGTTTGCTGACCAGGGGTAAGTGTTCGGGCCGATAGCAGACCCTTACCTACCCCCTTTCTCTTTGTATGGGGCATCTGAAAAGCGATATAGCGAAAGCAATAGAGATTTCAGCTCAAACTGCAGCGGAGCCTCGAGTCAGAGCCGCCATCTTTGACTCCTCCCCCTCTCCCCCCCTTTCCTTATGTTTTCAATACCTTTCAGGGTGTCTACCCTTTTTATTGATTTTGCTATCCTCTGCAAAAATGAGAACCCTGTCTCAATAAACCTTTCCCAATATTGCTTACAAAAATGTTGAAAAGAACCAGACCATAGACTGATTTCTGTGGCAAAATATCGGTAATGCCCCTTTTCTCAATGTCAACTCCATTTACAATTAATTTTCATCACCTCCTATTCAGTTTGTTCCTGATCCAGTCAGTCATTTTAGGACTCATTCCAAGGGTATTGGAATGAGCCCTAAAATGGTAATCAGTTTATTTAGAAGTTGTTTCTGCCTAACCAGTCAAAGAAATTGATCAGAAATAATATAAGAAGAGTAATTTGCTCTGCTGAAACTACTGTATGTTGCCTTGGATCCTACACTCCATTGGGTCCAGTAACGGTACTCTCCTGTTTTATCGGTGATTATACTAATTCACTCACCACTGAGGTCAGACTAACTGGTCTGTAGTTCCAGCCTCCTTCTTCTGATTTTGTGAACGTATCTTATTGTTCCATCTCCAATCAATGACATAGCCATGGGTAGGCCTAGGTGAACTCAGGCCCACTCATTTTGGGCTCAGGCTCACCCAGCAGCAGTGGCTGCTGAGTATTCCCAAGCCTTGCCAGCTGAAAAGTCCTGGCATCTGTCCTTCCCCTCCCCTACAGGTGATCTGGCATCTTTCTGACCCCCACCCCCCCATGTATCTTTTAAACACTTCAGTTCTTCACTGACAGTGAGTAGACACAAATATAAAAGGAAATGAGGTAGATTTCAAGTTATTTCCAGAACACAGTGTTTAAGGGGAACAAGTCTAACTAAAAGTAGAAAAAAAAAATCAGGACCTGATGAGATAGAGCAGAGGGATTGAAGGAAATTAGGGAGGTTCTGGAGATCCTACTGACTGACCTTTTCAGTGATTCCCAAGTCAAGAATTGTACAGGAGGATTGGAAACAGTGGCATAGCTAAACACCCAATTTTGGATGGGTCTGAGCCCAAAATGTAGGTGGACATGAGAGTCCCGCCCCCTGCCTTGCATATCTCCTTCCACTCCCCTGCAGGTGATCCACCCTCTGTCCTGATCTCCCCCTCCCCCAAGTAGCTTTTAAACAATTCAGTTCTTTGCTGGCAGAGAGCAGTGGCTCATACACACTGCTCATGCTGGTTTCATTATGACAGAACTTCCTGTTTCTGCATAGGTGGGACCATGTCTGAGGGAAGGCTCTAGGGCAAGTGTAACATGCATTAAGACAATATATTTTTGACAGTTGGATTAAATCTATTTGCTTTAAATCTAGCCTGCATGTGAAAACAGCAATCATGACATGGTAGTCCTGGTAATTATCTTAAGCATATTTCAGAAATATTAATTAACATCTTTTAGTAATTAGTTAATAGTAAATTAACTTGGCATATCTGGGCATGGAGATAAAAATATGCTAGCAGGCTAACTTTTTTTGAAATCATTTTCTATCTTTCACCTCACCATAGATGAGATAGGGATATTAATAATAGCAAACTAATTGGAATAGAAGAAAGTATAGTTAAAATGGGTCCTCTACCCCTTGCCTATCCCAAAAACCCAAACACTGATGCTACATTTTGGATTTTTAAAAAAGGCAGCAGCTTTATTAACAATACTCAGGGCCGCCGAGAGGGGGGGCAAAATTCCCCGGGCCCAGGCCTCCAAGGAAGGCCTGTCACCGGGGTTCCTCACCCTTTCCTGCTCCCAGGCCGCTGGTGCCGTAGTCCCCAGTCTCCACCTGCCTGTCAGCTACCTTCTGTCTGGCATCTGACCCCCTGCATTAAAAAAAAATCTGTAAAGCAGCAGCGCAGCACCTTCTGTGCAAAAGCAGCAGATCACCTCGAGTGGGCCTTCCCTCAATGTGTCATGCCCTCCCCTCTGATGTAACTTCCTATTTCCATGAGGGCAGGACACTGTGTGTGTGTGTGGGGGGGGGGGGGGGGAACGGCAATCCTTGTGAGGGTGGGGGTGGCAGTGATCCTTGGGAGGGTCGGCCGGCCTTGCCCCGGGCCCGGCTCAATCTCTCGGCAGCCCTGACAATACTCAATGAAGTGCAGCCTATCAACAATACTAGAACAACCACAATCACAAAGTAAGCAGCTGATTAAGAAGCAAGTCATGATATTACTGGCTGGGTGGCTCACCAACAGGCAAAATTCCCAAAATAACCTTGGCCTCCACCATTATAATGCTATCACCCCTCTCGGCTGGACTGTAGTGATGTGCTCCCAGATACCTGATTGTTGTAGTCGTGGCGAATATCCAGGGAACACACACTCACAGCCGAGGGAGTGGAACAAATAAACTAACCTCGTCCTTTACTCTCAAAGAATAAAGGAGGAAAAGAAGCTAAATTTAGGATTTGTTCCTGAACTGGAAGAACCGTACCTTCAGATTTGCAAATTATCTTTTTATTTATTGAATACAAATGCAAACACATTTTCATTCAAATAAACTCAAATTCAGTTAGTGTGTGGCTTAATAGAACTGCAACAACATATTCAACATTCAAATGTAGTTTTACATGTATACCCTTAACTTTTTCTTTTTCTTTCAACAAAATCACCTAAAAAGGCAGAAAAGAACTTTTTCAGATAAATATTTAAATTGTCTTTTAATCAAAATCAGATATTTGGTTTAATACTCTTTCCTTGCTATTGATGTCAGATGAGTCTTTATAGGTATTACGGATGTTTGTGCAAGGATCTTACTTGAACCCAGAACATTTAGGCAACTCAGGAAAACATGGATTTTTTATATTTGATGTTGTTCTGTTCTTTAGTTTTCCCTTAAAATGTTGTAAACCAAAAAAAACTATATGTCCTTCAACACCCTTTGCCAATGTCACTTATCTGTGGTTGAATTTATTTAGATGAGGTCTTTCTTGCGTTGGAGCTCAGCTGGAACCCTTCAGAGGATAATTCACCGATCTCTTCTCCCTAAACCTCACTTATAAAGAAAATAATCAGGGAAGCAAAACCTTAAACTCCCTGCTTGTCCAGGAACTGACTCCACTCTGGTGACTATTAACCAATTCTCAATACTGTGGCCAAACTCTCTAATTGAAATAAAATAAGTTAAAGGAGTACTCACTTCACAGCCTATTTCTCACTGTTGTTTCCCTAGTCTAAAATGATCCAGCAGGCTTCAGCACTGCATTCAGAACCATCATACAGCAACACATTCCATATTCAAATGGTGATTCAACATTTCATCTCACAGACTTCACATAAAAACATAACTTTCCCTTTATAGCTATCAAATCTATCTGAAAATACAGCACACTCATACAGAAGCAGTGCTTAATCTGCCACCTGACAAACCTTGCACTGAACTCAGAGCACTCACAAACACATCTTTTCCACAGACACAGCCTAAAAGTTTCTTTCTCCAAATAACAGATTCACCTTCAATTTCCCCTTAATCCCCCTTTAAATTCTAGCACATTTATTTCCCTGACACCCTTACAGTTTTTCTCACTTAGTATAACTACCAGCAGAAATCACAGTCTCCCACACTCCTGTGTCTCAACTGTTTTTCCCTATTCTAAAAAAAGTAGGCAGCCATGTGTCCACTTAATACCTTAGCATACAGACTCTCATTCCACAAAATTATAACTCACTTTTTATCTCTTGGAACCCAGTTCTATCTCTGACACACCCTTCACACTCACCTCAGCTCACTTTCCATATCAAAGTACTACTACTACTACTACTTAACATTTCTAAAGCACTACTAGGGTTACGCAGCGCTGTACAGTTTAACAAAGAAGGATAGTCCCTGCTCAAAGGAGCTTACAATCTAAAGGACGAAATGTAAAGTTGGGGCAGTCTAGATATCCTGAATGGAGGTATAATGGTTATGTACCGAGGGCGACATTGAAGAGGTGGGCTTTGAGTAAGGATTTGAAGATGGGCAGCGAGGGGGCTTGGCGTATGGGCTCAGGGAGTTTATTCCATGCATAGGGTGAGGCGAGGCAGAAAGGGTGGAGTCTGGAGTTGGCGGTGGTGGAGAAGGGTACTAAGAGGAGGGATTTGTCCTGTGAGCGGAGGTTACGGGTAGGAGCATAAGGGGAGATGAGGGTAGAGAGGTAATGAGGGGCTGCAGATCGAGTTCATTTGTAGGAAAGTAGGAGAAACTTGAACTGTATGCGGTACCTGATCGGAAGCCAGTGAAGTGACTTGAGAAGAGGGGTGATATCGGCATATCGGTCCTGACGGTAGATAAGACGTGCAGCAGAGTTCTGAACGGATTGAAGGGGGGATAGATGGCTAAGTGGGAGGCCAGTGAGGAGTAGGTTGCAGTAGTCAAGGCAAGAGGTAATGAGAGAGTGGACGAGTGTTCGGGTGGTATGCTCAGAGAGGAAAGGGCAAATTTTGCTGATGTTATAGAGAAAGAAGCGACAGGTCTTGGCTATCTGGATCGAATTGGTGGAGGGGTAGCATTGTATATTAATGAGAGCCTTGAATCAAATAGATTGAAAATTCTGCAGGAAACAAAACACTTCTTGGAATCACTGTGGATTGAAATTCCATGTATAAAGGGGAAAATGATAGTGATAGGAGTGTACTACCGTCTGCCTGGCCAGGATGAACAGATAGATGCAGAAATGTTAAAGGAAATTAGGGACGCAAACAAACTAGGCAACACAATAATAATGGGTGATTTCAATTACCCCAATATTGACTGGGTAAATGTAACATCGGGGCACACTATGGAGGTAAAATTCCTTGATGAAATCAAGGACAGCTCTAAGGAGCAGCTGGTATAGGAGCTGACGAAAGAAGGAAAAATACTACACATAGTCCTTTATGAAGCGCGTGATCTGGTGCGGGAGGTAATGGTGCTGGGGCTGCTTGATAACAGCGATTATAATATGATCAGATTTGATATTAGCTTTGAAGTAAGTATACATAGAGGGGCATAATCGAATGCGAATGCCCATCTCCATGGGCGCATATCTCCGAGGACGGATACGCGAAGGGGTGGGACAGACCGTAATTTCGAAAAAGATGGGCGTCCATCTTTTGTTTCGACAATACGGTTTGTGCCGGGCAAATGCATCGCATTTCGGCGGATTTGAGCTGGGCGGTATCAGTTTTCATCGATAATGGAAATCGAAGGCGCCCAGCTCAAAAATGAACAAATGCAAGGCATTTGGTCGTGGGAGGGGCCAGGATTCGTAGTGCACTGGTCCTCCTCACATGCCAGGATACCAACTGGGCACTCTAGGAGGCACTTGTAACAATTAAAAAATAAAATAAAATACCTCCCAAGTCCATAGCTCCCTTACCTTGGGTGCTGAGCCCCCCAAAACCCACTCCCCAGAACTCTACACCATTGCCATAGCACATGACTGAAGGGGGGCACCTAGATGTGGGTACAGTGGGTTTTGGGGGCGGTTTGGAGGGCTCCCATTTACCAGCACAAGTGTAACAGGTAGGGGGGATGGGCCTGGGTCCACCTGCCTGAAGTCCACTGCACCCACTAACGACTGCTCCAGGGACCTGCATACTGCTGCGATGGAGCTGAGTATGACATTTGAGGGTGGCATACAGGCTGAGAAAAAAGTTTTTAAAGTTATTTTTTTGGTGGGAGGGGGTTAGTGACCACTGGGGGAGTCAGGGGAGGTCATCCCCAATTCCCTCTGGTGGTCATTTGGGCAGTTGGGGCACTTTTTGGGGACTTGTTCGTGAAAAAAAAAAAGGGTCCAGAAAAAGTGACCCAAATTCTCGCTTCTGGCGCCCTTCTTTTTTCCATTATCAGCCGAGTGCGCCCATCTCTTCTCGGTCGATAAACACGCCCAAGTCCCACCTTCACCATGCCTCCGACATGCCCCCGTCAACTTTGTTTGTTCCCGCGACAGACTGCAGTTGGAGGCGCCCAAAATCGGCTTTCGATTATACCAATTTGGGTGCCCACGGGAGAAAGGCGCCCATCTCTCGATTTGGGTCGAAATTAGGGCGTCTTTCTGTTTTGAAAATAAGCTGGATAGGAAATCAAATACGTTAGCGTTTAACTTTAAAAAAGGAGACTGATAAAATGAGAACTGTGAAAAACTTAGAGGAGTGACTGCAGGGGTCAAAAATTTACATCAGGTGTGGATGCTGTTCAAAAACACTATCCTGGAAGCTCAGGCCAAATATATTTCGTGTATTAAAAAAGGAGGACAGAACACCAAACGACAGCCGGCGTGGTTAAAAAGTGAGGTGAAGGAAGCTATTAGAGCTAAAAGAAAATCCTTCAAAAAATGGAAGGAGGATCCAACTGAAAATAATAAGAAACAGCATAAGGATTGTCATGTCAAACGCAAAGCGCTGATAAGGAAGGCTAAGAGGGACTTCGAAAAAAAGATTGTGTTGGAGGCAAAAACACCTAGTAAAAATTTTTTTGGTATTTTAAAAGCAGGAAGCCGGCAAAAGAATTGGTTGGACCGCTAGATGACCGAGGAGTAAAAGGGGCAATCAGGGAAGACCAAGCCGTAACTGAGAGATTAAATGAATTCTTTCCTTTGGTCTTCACCGAGGAAAATTTGGGTGGGATACCAGTGCCGGAAATGGTATTCGAAGCTGACGAGTCGGAGAAACTTACTGAATTCTCTGTAAACCTGGAAGATGTAATGGGGCAGTTCTACATACTGAAGAGTAGCAAATCTCCTGGACCGGATGGTATTCATCCCAGAGTACTGATAGAACTGAAAAATGAGCTTGCGGAGCTATTGTTAGTAATATGTAATTTATCCTTAAAATCGAGCTTGGTACCGGAAGATTGGAGGGTGGCCGATGTAACGCCGATTTTTTAAAAAGGTTCCAGAGGAGATCTGGGAAATTATAGACCGGTGAGTCTGACGTCGGTGCCGGGCAAAATGGTAGAGACTATTATTAAGAACAAAATTATAGAGCATATTCAAAAGCACGGATTAATGAGACAAAGTCAACATGGATTTAGTGAAGGGAAATCTTGCCTCACCAATCTATTACATTTCTTTGAAGGGGTGAACAAACATATGGATAAAGGTAAGTCATTTGATATTGTGTATCTGAGACTGCTGCTTTTTGACATATTTATAAATGACCTAGAGATGGGAGTAACTAGTGAGGTAATTAAATTCGCTGATGACAAAAAGTTATTCAAAGTTGTTAAATCGCGGGAGGATTGTGAAAAATTACAAGAGGACCTTACAAGACTGGGAGACTAGGCATCGAAATGGCAGATGACGTTTAATGTGAGCAAGTGTAAAGTGATGCATGTGGGAAAGAAGAACCCAAATTATAGCTACGTCATGCAAGGTTCCACATTAGGAGTCACGGAACTAGAAAGAGATCTAGGTGTCATTGTTGATGGTACGTTGAAACCTTCTGCTCAGTGTGCTGCTGCGACTAAGAAAGCAAATAGAATGTTAGGTATTATTAGGAAAGGAATGGAAAAAAATCTGTTTACGCTTTCAGAAAATACTAGGACTAGGGGGCATGCGATGAAGCTACAATGTAGTACATTTAAAATGAATTGGAGAAAATATTTCTTCACTCAATGTGAAATTAAACTCTGGAATTTGTTGCCAGAGAATGTGGTAAAGGCGGCTAGCTTAGCGGAGTTTAAAAAAGGTTTGGAGGGCTTCCTAAAGGAATAGTCCATAGACCGTTATTAAATGGACTTGGGGGAAATCCACTATTTCTGAGATAAGCAGTATAAAATGTTTTGTACTTTTTTGGGATCTTGCCATGTATTTTTGACCTGGATTGGCCACTGTTGTAAACAGGATACTGGGCTTGATGGACCTTTGGTCTGTCCCAGTGTGGCAATACTTATGTACTTATGAACTGAAATCCAACCAGTTCACATGTTTCTAATTATGAGCATCTGGTGTTTTGAGGGATTATCCCAATAAAGACATCCAAAAACAACAACCATAACTGTGTCACATAACATTTGGATTGATAGTTAGTAAGAAAATGATGAATTCCAGATTTGTTGATGAATGAGCATGTATCAAACGTCTTCTCCAGCCTAAGCAGTCATATTCTACTTCAGCAAGGTATGGTCAGAAAAAAGCTTGCTAATCTGAAGAAAACCATGGGGTCCTTTTACTAAGCTACATAAGCATCTATGTGCACCCAACATGCGCCAAAATTGAGTTACCACATGGCTACCACCTGGCCCTTGTGGTAATTTCATTTTTGGCATGCATCCGCTAAGCGCCCAAAAAATATTTTTTTATTTTCTGGCGCACGTCAGCTACACTTGCCAAGTGGCATTTGGCAAGCATAGGTCACTACCACCTGGTTTCCATGTGAGATTTTACCGCTAGGTCAATGGCTGGCGGTAAGGCCTCAGGTCCAAAATGGATGCACGGCAATTTTGATTAGCACATTCTAAATGCAAAGAAACCCATTTTATTCCTATCAGCTTCTTAGCATCTAGTGTGTGCTAAATTCATGAACACACCTTAGTAAAAGGACTCCTAAAATTGCTAATGTGTGGTGAGGAGGAGGAGGAGGAGGAGGAGGAGAAGAATCAATGTAAATATGTGAGGTCATTAACCTTAATGTACTTGGATTAATTTTCTGTTTTAGTCTCTTTTTTTAAGACCAAGGATGGAAATAAAATGAAATTTAAGCCCTGCTATTACTTAACATTAAAACTTACTAATTTCTTCACTTAAATCTGACAAAACAATTTTTTTCAGAACTTTCATATTGAAACAAATCCAAACTGAGAATTGAAAATTAAATCCACATGACATCAATGTACAGCCAAAAGTAAACCCTCCACACTTTCTCTCAGCTAATCCCCAGAGAAATGGAACACAAATAGTAAATTCATCTTATTGCAAAGCCAAACCATTTTCATGTTCATTAAATCACTCAAAGCCTCCTCCATGGGAAGCCAAATACTTCTAGCTAACCAAAAACCTCAGAGTAGGGGGAAGGGATACAGCTTTATATTGTATACAGCAAATAGCAAAATTCATACATGTTAGATTTTATCACAAATATCTCTGCTTAAAACAAGACATAAGTGTCATAGATTCCTAAATCTTAGAGCCATTTTTAACTCTTCTAAATAGCTACATGCCTTAGAGGGGCATAATCAAAAGGGACGCCCAAGTTTTGTTGAGAAGGTCCTCTCAAAACGTCCCGATTGAGGGGCGGGGAAACCCATATTATCAAAACAAGATGGACGCCCATCTTTTGTTTCGATAATACGGCCGGGGACGCCCAAATCTTGAAATTTTGGTTATCCTTAGAGATGGTCATTTCTGATTTTCAGTGATAATGGAAACCAAGGACTATCCATCTCAGAAACGACCAAATTCAAGCCCTTTGGTCATAGGAGGAGCCAGCATTCGTAGTGCACTGGTCCCCCTGACATGCCTGGACACCAACCGGGCACCCTAGGGGCACTGCAGTGGATTTCATAAAATGCTCCCAGGAACATAGCTCCCTTCCCTTGTCTGCTGAGCCCCCCAAAACCCACTGCCCACCACTGTACACCACTACCATAGCCCTTACGGGTGAAGGGGGGGGCACCTAGATGTGAGTACAGTGGGTTTTGGAGGGCTTGCTGTTTCTTCCACAAACGTAACAGGTAGGGAGGGGGATGGGCCTGGGCCTGCCTGTCTGAAGTGCACTGCACCCACTAAAACTGCTCCAGGTACCTGCATACTGCTGTGATGGACCTGAGTATGACATTTGAGGCTGGCAAAAAAAATACTTTTAAAGAATTTTTTGAGGGTGGGAGGGGGTTAGTGACCACTGGGGGAGTAAGGGAAGGTCATCCCCGATTCTCTCCAGTGGTCATCTGGTCATTTCAGCCACCTTTTTGTGCCTTGGACGTAAAAAAAAACAGGACCAGGTAAAGTTGTCCAAGTGCTCGTCAGAGACGCCCTTTTTTTTCCATTATGGGTCAAGGACGTCCATGTGTTAGGCTCGCCCAAGTCCTGCCTTTGCTACACCTCTGATACGCCCCCTTGAACTTTGGCTATCCCTGTGATGGAAAGCGGTTGGGGACGTCCAAAATCGGCTTTCCATTATATCGATTTGAACGACCCTGGGAGAAGGACACCCATCTTCCGAGTTGTGTCAAAAGATGGGCGCCCTTCTCTTTTGAAAATGAGCCTGTTAGTCTACTAATTGCTCCATGTGGTCCATAAAACTCCTTGCCTTGATAACTCCCCTCCCATCTCCTGAATCATCAATACCATAATGTCATTCTTCTTGAACATTTTCTTTATGAGGGTTAGCATCCTATCATTATGCTGGTAGTGGCCTAGTGATTAGGGTGGTGGACTTTGATCCTGGGGAACTGAGGAACTGAGTATGATTCCCACTTCAGACACAGGCAGCTCCTTGTGACTCTGGGCAAGTCACTTAACCCTCCAATGCCCCAGGTACAAATAAGTACCTGTATACAATATGTAAGCCACATTGAGCCTGTCATGAGTGGGAAAAGCGCGGGGTACAAATGTAACAAAAATAAATCTAGGGAGGCTACCTTTTTCCTTTGTGCCTGAGTCCTGAATTAGAACAGTAAGTTCTAACTTTGTCCTAGAACCACAACTAGCCACTTAGATATGCAGGAAAGATAGTATGACTGTAGGTGAGCTAACTATACATATCCAATATTACACATAATATTCAACCATAATCCAGAGGATGCTGAGAAACTTGCTGCAACAAGACATAGCTCCAGGGTAGGCTAGGGACAAAGCTTGAGAGGTCATAGAGAGCCAACAAAGACAAGGCCTACAAAGGGGTTTAAACCTTTGACATTTAGGGGCCCTTTTACTAAGCCGCAGCAAAAAGTGGCCTGTGGTAGTGCGAGTGCATCTTTTGGGCGCACTCCGAGCCAGTTTTTGCCTAGGCCAGTTTATTTAAGGGACCAGAAAATGGACATGTGGCAAAATTAAAAGCAGCATGAATCCGGTTTTGGCCTGAGGCTTTACCGCCATACATTTACTTAGCAGTAGCAATAAGGTCTCACGCACCTACTGCCGTTTACCACCAGATAATCACCATAAGGTAGAAAATAGAAAATATTTTCTACTGCATGTATTTGGCACTATCCAAATTCAGAATTTCCACCTGGGGCACGTGGTAGCCAAGCAGTAATGCCCATTTGGTGCATTCTGGATGTGCATAGGCCCTCCCATGCCTTTGTGAAAGGGCCCCTAACTTACTTCATGATTCTTTAAGTTGACTGAGCTAATGAGGGCCTGATCCATAAGCCCCAACCTAGTGCTTTCCCTGTGAAAAGACTCCTGACTGGATTAGGGATTTTTGCTCATGGCACATACCTTGATTTTGATCTTCCATTTATTTTTTGAAGTCCTCAGGATATTAGTTATGGTACATCGCATTTAAGTTGTGATGGATGGACACTCTTATTATTTATTTACTGCCTTCTTGAAGAAATTCACCCAAGGTGGTATTCAGCAAGAACAATCTAGACACAGGCAGTAGACAATTTCAGCAGAAAAAAAATATTCCAATAACAGTACATATTATGGCATAGTATATTGCTTACAATGTTGACACTAGGAATGAGCAGTCAGTACATTTTTGTTTTAGGTCATTGCCAGGAATGTTCATTGTATTCATTTTTGTTTGTCCAATTTTTTTGTCATGGAAGTAAAATCATTGAGTGCACATTCTTTTGACAGACGGCACGATGTTCCCCGGATTCTATATAGTGCGACTTGAGTTGCATGTGAAAATCAGGTTGTATTCTGATTAGCATACACAACTTAATTATCTTAACAAGCCAATCAGCACCAATAATTGCCACTTACCAAGCAATTATTGACACTAATTGGCAGTAATTAGAATTTATGTGCACAACGGTCTAAGGGCCTTGTTTATAAGGTGCACTAGCATTTTTAATTTGTGCTAAAAATTAATGTGTGCTAATGTTAGAGACACCCATATATTCTCATGGGTGTCTCTAGTGTTTGCACATGCTCATTTTTAGTGCACGCTAAAAATGTTAGTATCGCGGCTTATTAAACAGGGTCCTTAGCGTATTCTGTAAAGTAATTCACGTAAATTATAAGGCACATATTTGAAAAGGGGTATGGCCATGGGTGTGGAATGGGTGGGTCATGGGCATTTCTAAAACTATGCACGTTGTTATAGAATACACTCAGTCCGCGTCTAACTTAGGTGTAGATATTTACACCAAGTTTTTATGCCTGGGACTAAATTTAGTTGCACGGATGGGTGTATCTTTTTCAGCACCAATTTTTAAGTCACCATATATAGAATCTAGCCCTATGCATTGATTTTCAGTGGTTTGTGCATGCATGATATTTTGTGCAAGCGCAAATTGGTGCTCGTTTTGCAAATAGTGCACACTCTCTCGAAGAGTGTGTGCTATTATTGGCAAATGATTAAACAAGAATGTTCTTGGAGTTTTTTCTGCTCATTTTCTTTTTAAATGTTGTTGACATTTTCCATATCACTGCAAATGAATATCTCTCCCTAGTTACAATACACAATAAAACATCTTAAAAGACAGCATAGGGTGAAGTCAGAAAAATGCATGAGTATTATCTCTTATTTCCACACCCCCTTTTTCAGATTGTGCGTACATTTTAGGTGTGGATCCTGTGTCTAAATTTATGTGCATAAATGCCAATTAAATTTAATTTGTGCCAATAATTGGTTATTAAAAAGCCAATTATTGGTGCTAATTAGCTTGTTATTTAATTAAATTGCTCACACAAATTGCACATGAACCCAAATTTGCACATGCAATTTTTGGCGACTTTTATAGAATTAGGAGGTTAAAAAAGTTGTTTAGGACATTGATAGAGGACAAGAGGGAACAGAGTTAGTGGGGTAATGCCAGCCTTCTTGTCATCCTGACTATGGAATCAGGTATTTTCTTATTGGGCAGGAGTCATATAGTGGAACAAATTAAGGGCCCTGCTTTCCAAGCTGTGCAGTAGGCTTGCTAGCATTTTTAGCATTCGCTAACGCAAGAGACACTAAAAATGCTAGCGCACCTTAGTAAGCAGGGCCCTAAGTATTGCTATGTGTCTCCATGTTATAAGGAACACAACCCTAATTCAAGTTCCTCTCTATAAATAGTTGTAGTATATATCTACTCAGTCTTCAACAACTGTTATAAACATAACAAATCTTTTTTTTTTTAATTATTTATTTAAATTTTCCAATATATCACCACTTAAAGTGAATATGCAATCGGTATTATTTAACATTAGGAAACAAAAATGATAAGTATATATCTTTACAGCCCATTTGTCCACAAGTTAAAGAAATTTGATTCCAAGATTAAGGAAATTAAAAAAAAAAATACAAAAATTAATAATCAATAGATGCTTCCTCTGGTTCAGACCCCAGCCTGCTAATTAGGGAAGGTTTACTATATTCACATCAACTCTTGCATCAATAAACTCTTTCAACTGTTTTGGATCTACAAACTGAAAATGTTTACCCTCAAGCATCACATTACAAAAACAAGGAAATCGCAAAACAAAATTTGCTCCCAATGCCACCACCCTGGGGCGAAGTTCCAAAAAGGCCCTTCGTCTCATCTGTGTAGGCCGTGAGAGATCTGGAAGGATACGGACCTTTGAACCCAAGAACAGATTTTCTAAGTGTCTCAACGAAAGCCGTAGTACGGCATTCCTATCAGGCTCCAATGCAAAAGTGACAAGCAGAGTTAACATCTGAGTAACTATTTCTAATGAGCTTTCTAGGAATGAGGTAAGATTCATTCCCTCCCCTATTACGGGGGGGGGGGGTGTTCCTACCACCACTTCAGTACTCCCGATGTAATAAGCCCGTGTAATGGGAGGGAGGGAGTCCTTGTCCATTCCCAGGATGTCCACCAAATATTTTTTGACCATCTCCAAAGGAGAAACGGTGATTTGGGAAAATTAAGAAACCTAAGGTTAAGTCTTTTAGTCTGATTTTCCAGGTATTCAAATCGTTTATGCAGGAAATTATTGTCTTTAACCAAAGCTGTTTCTATAGATCCCATTTCTTGAATTTTGATATCCACATTTTCCAATTTCTGGGTTTGCTGTGCAGACACTTGTGCTTGAAGCAGGGCAGCCTCAGAAAGAACTTCAATATCAGAAGAATTCTGCTTTAAAGTAGTTTGCATAGAGGTTTGGATATTGTAAACCATGTCCCATAGTGACTCCAGCGTCACAATTGCTGGTCTAATCACTCCACTAGCATGAGCTAACTTGGAAACAATAGCTTGAGGCAATACCTTTGAAGCCTGTTGTAGTAATGTTTCCCGAAGTTGAGAATCTACCTCCGTTGCTGCAGTCACACCCTCAGACAGGACCAGCTGAGCCACTTCGGTGTCTGTCTCTGTTTGAACAGCCAGCAACTCTCTTCCAGGCTGGGGAGGTGCTAAGTGCTTTGAAAATATCATGGAAAGTGTCTTCAGGGGTCATATATCAGCTCAACCAGGCAGTCCGGCACTCAACAGCAACCGATGTGCTGGTGGTGACGTGTCAAAAGATGGATGTCCTTCTCTTTCGAAAATGAGCTCATTAGTCACAGTCTGTTGTTGGTCACCAGCTCAATTTAATCTTTTTAGCTCCACTAAGACAATGGGAATGAGAAGCCTTGGTCAAAATATCTTGGCTAAATCTTGTATATTGAGAAAGAAATGCATACTCAATCATTGGTTGTTGAATTACTCCCATCAATATGGTATTGGAGGAATAAGTGTCATACGTTAATGTTATGGAAATCTAACAGAGCTCATGTATCTCTCAAGAGGCAAAATAAATTTATATATCTGCTGGGGTGCATATTTGCAAACGATATCTCCTAAAGCTTGCAGTAATTATATGAACAAATATTTGAAAGGTATTAATCCACAAACAAACCTTTTCCAGAGACAGGAAGGCGCTAGAACTAGAGGACATGAATTGAGGTTGAAACTCAATGGTAAAACCTTGTCTTTGGCCTTTCAAAAAGAAAGTCACAGCACTGTTGCTGGGCAGATTAACCACAGAAGTATGTAATGTCAGGAAATGAGACAGAGGGGGTGAAGACCAAGAAGAAGCTCTAGGGTATTGTGCAAAACAGGAATGTATGGATGTGATGAAAACTCAAACCTATGCAGACATTTTCAGTTTGATAATAAGATTAGCAAAGCAGTGAAAACAGAACTTTTAAAGGAGTAAACAGAGAGCTGATTTGGGCTGATTGAGAAAAGAATAAATGCAAAAGGACACATATATAGTTTAGTTTACCAGAGAAAAAAAATATATAAATGAGAACAGACAGAGGTAGCGAGGGGAACTTATACTCTAGCAAGCTGGACACACAGCTGCTGGCTGATCAACTTCCCCCATAGGAAATCTTAGGAGCCCTTTTACTAAGGCGTGCCCAAAAGTGGCCTGTGCTGGTATAGGCACATGTTTTGGACGTGCCCTTGTCCATTTCCTGAGCACCTAGGAAAAAGGGGATTTTTTAATGTGCTGGAAAATGGACACGTGGCAAAATGAAACCCAGTGTGCATTTATTTTTGGCCTGAGACCTTAACGCCACCCATTGACTTAATTAGTGGTAAGGTCTCACGTGCTAACCGGGCAGTAAGTGTGCAGCATGCGCCAACTGCTGATTACTGCCAGGTAAGGGTCCCATGGTAGAAAATATAAAATATTTTCTACCACGTGTTTTGGGCACATGCCAAAAATGGAATTACTTTTGGGGCACATGATAGCTGGGCAGTAGTGCCAATTTGACTCACGATGGGCACATGTAGGTGCCTATGCGCCTTAGTAAACGGACCCCTTAGAGTCTGCAACTATTTCTTTTTCCTGTAGACATTAAGTACCAGTAGAAAAATGATATTAATTGATTTTAATTTGGAAATTGACAATCAACTAAACGGAATAGAAATAACTTGCAGTCTTTTTACTTATTTATTTATTTATTTATTTATTTATTTATTTATTTATTTATTTTACAAAAAGAAATGTTATAAAAGTTTTCCTGTGTTAAAGGATATCTGGGGAGAAACTACCCGAAGGTTTAGATTCTGCAGCCTTCAGAGAAAAAAGTCATAACCTCTCCCACCACGTAAATTGGGCAATAGGGGCTAAACACTATTGTGGATTAAAAAATGGTTAAAAGACAGAAAACAGAGAGTAGGGTTAAATGGTCAGTATTGTCAATGGAGAAATGTAGATAGTGGGGTTCCCCACAGGTCTGTGCTGGGACCGCTGCTTTTTAACATATTTATAAATGATCTAGAGAGTGGGAATAACTAGTGTGGTAATTACATTTGCTGATGGCACAGAGTTATTCAAAGTTGTTAAATCATAAGAGGATTGTGAAAATTGCAAGAGGACCTTATAAGATTGGGCATCTAAATGACAGAAGATGTTTAATGCAAGTAAGTGCAAAGTGATGCATGTGGAAAAGAAGAACCCAAACTACAGCTACTTAATGCAGGGTTCTACATTAGGTATCACTGCCCAGAAAAAGGATCTAGGTTTTATCGTTAATGATCCGTTGAAACCCTCTACTCAGTGCGCAGTGCTGGCTAAAAAAGCAAATAGAATGTTAGGAATTATTAGGAAAGGAATGGAAAACAAAAATGAGAATGTTATAATGCCTTTGTATAGCTCCGTGGTGCAATTCTGGTCACCACCCCTCAAAAAAGATATAGCAGCATTAGAAAGAGTACAGAGAAGGGCAACAAAAATAATAAAGGGGATGGGACGACTTCTCTATGAAGAAAGGCTAAAATGGCTAGAGCACTTCAGCTTAGAGATGGGATGGCTGAGGGGAGATATGATAGAGGTCTATAAAATACTGAGTGGATTGTAATGGGAAGACGTGGATCACTTGTTTACTCTTTCCAAAAATACTAGAACTAGGGGGCATGCAATGAAGCTACTGAGTAGTAAATTTAAAACAAACTGGAGAAAACATTTCTTTACTTAACATAGTAACATAACATAACATAGTATTCGTTGCCAGAAAATGTGGTAAAAGCAGTTAACTTAGCAGGGTTTAAAAAAGATTTGGATAATTTCCTAAAACTAAAGTCCATAAGCCATTATTAAGATGGACTTGAGAAAATTCACTGCTTATTTCTAGGATAAGCAACATAAAATCTGTTTTATTGTTCTGGGATCTTGCCAGGTATTTGTGACCTGGATTGGCCACTGTTGGAAACAGGATACTGGGCTTGATTGACCTTCGGTCTGTCCCAGTATGGCAACACTTACGTCCTTATGGATGTCTAAGTGCCAGCTTAATAAAGTCTAAAGTGGGAATAATGCTTCTAAAATAGATCTGCAGATGTACTGATGCTTATCTCAGGCATATTCATTATGGATATTCTGAAAACCTGACCTGTCTCAGACTGAATTTGTGCACCCATGTGCTATGGTGATGTGACTGGAGTTAAAGAAAGTATATGAGCTCATAGTTTCTCAAGAGTTATTCATATCTATTGCAATTATAGTTCAATAAGTACAGTATCATAGTAAAATAGGTAGGGTAACCTGTGTCATTTGGAACATAGCTCCTTCTTTAGTGAATTCCTCCTCCTTTTCAAAAAACAAAGATGGAAGCTAGACTATTAAATAGACTAAGAAAACTAAAGTTGTGAAAGAGCAGCTCGGACAGAAGGCAGTTGATAGATCTGTGGAGTACCAGTATGAGAAAGTGGTGTGAAATTACACATCTGAGCCCTCTTGTGAGCTTAGTGTAGCAAAACGAAACCAAAATACATTTAAACACATTGAGGGCCAAATGAACTAAGCATTTTTCAGTAGGCACAAAATGAGGAAAAAAAAACCCTTGAGAACATCTGGCTCTTAATTAACTAAAACTAAATTCATTTCCAAATTGAAAACAAAAACTGAAAACTATTCAAGTTAAGTTTTAATTTGCCTACAACAAACAGAGAACATTGGGTCAAATTTACTAAGGGATTATTTGCAATTGGAGTCGGTGAAAAAAATACTTTATACATCTGATCCATGGACTGCAAAGAAATTAACCTATGATACACAGCAAGAGCTTCAGATTGAGCCCAGCAAACATGATTGATTGAAGTGCTAAGTTTCTGTTCTTGGCTTCTAGTGTCATGATTGCTTCCCTTGTTATATACTGTATTCCTTTCTATTATTACCACTTGATTTCTATTATTTCCACTTGATTTCTATGTGGTGAAACTAATATACAGGACTAAATGAAGAGCTAGAAAGGAAACAAAAAAAGATGTTAAAGTTGATTATAATGTTCTGCAGCAATATTGGATACCTTAAGATGCTCTTTGTTTTGTGAGCTTTTGTGTGCTTTTTCGATATGACATCCAAATGGCATTTAAAAAAGAAGTGTATCGAAAAACATGCCAAAAACTATGGAAGAAGTAAATATTTGAAAATACACTAAAAAATATATATTTTTAAAGAAGCACGTTGGAGAAAAGGCAAAATGGCTGCCAGAAGGAAGTACTAAAAAGCAGTTCCCAGACCAACTTGGTGCTTTTCTTCTTTTCAGTTTATTTCCCTTATTTCTTTATGCTGAAGTGCCAGGGCAAGCAACGCACTTACCCCACAATGCTTGCTGCTCTTTCAGTCGGCCCAATTGATTGCTTCTTGTTATTGTGTCAGGAATCAGGAATCTTGCTTTGCTGCTGGCTGGGGCGACGGGAGGTGAACCACTCCGCCTGCTTGAAGCGGATGTCACCCTTAGCCCCGAGCTACATGTACCACCACTGATGCTAGAAAAAAGAGAAGCAGTCAGTGGGCTCTTGACCTCAATGGATGGATTGGGAAAGGTGTCTGAAGTGGGGTCTGACTGTGGAGGATCCCTGAAGCCAGGAGCTTTGCTGATTTGTGAAGCTCAGGAACTCGGTGGTGTTTCAGTTATCTAGACTTGAGAGAGGTGTAGATTCAGCAAAGATGGAATCTTTACAAGTACAGGAAACACTGATTTTACTATGGATTCTGTTTGGGACATCTTGCTGAGGTTGGGAAATTCCTTTTCTACTAAATGTTCTGCTTCATTCTCTAAGATGATAAGTAACCATGCAGTGACATTCTTATTTAGACTTTTACAAAGCCAGCTCCAATCCCTCCTAAATGGATAAATTAAAGAACTTTGCTTTACGAAATTTTGCAACTGTTTGGCAGCAGCGTGCAAAACATAAGCAATAAAGGCCTGTTCAAATGCAATGGGGGTATAATGATCAGTGCCTTTCATCCAATCCATTATTTGCCTATAATAAGAGGCTTTACAAAAAAGGTCTAAATCAGGGAAATTGAAGCCCCCTCTTCATGGAGGATAGACCAATCTGCAAAATGGAAAACAAACTTTACCCACCTTCCACAAAAGAATGTGAATCTCACAGTGGATTAAAAGTTTATCTTTTGTGCGCAGCAGAAGCAGCAAGGTTTGAAAAACATAAAGACGTTAGGGTAAAATGACCATTTTAAACAAAGCCAAGTGACCCATCACAGACAACAGCATATTTGCCCAATTATGACGTAAAGTTCTAGTTAATGAAAGTAAAGGGGTAACACTTAGTTCATATAAATGGGCCAAGGACTGTGGCAGCTGAATCCCTCAATATTGGGTAGACCTACCTCTGAAAGGGGAACTGCACCCCTTGCATTCTACTAGGTGGAAGAATAATGGGAATCATTATAGTTTTATCATAATTTAATTTAAAGCCTACTAATGACCAAAATGTGTCAACGAGCTGAAATAAAGCAGGCAATGGAAGTCCAGAATTGGTCACCATGGGAAAAATATTATCAGCAAATGTGACAATCTTAACACAATATTCTTGTATGGGCAAACAGTGGATATCTGGATAGAGTTGCACGTTCTGCAAAAGAGGTTCTAAAATCAAAACAAACAAAAGAAGGGATAGAGGACAACCTTGATGTGTACCATGAGAAATAGAAAAAGATGTGGAAAGAATCAAGTTTGTCAAAACTGCTGCATAGGGAGTATTGCAAAGTGTCTAAATAGCATCAAGATGAAATCCCTGGAAACCAAAGTGCCCCAAAACTAGAAAAAGAAAGGACCAGGAGACCTGATCAAAGGCCTTCTCAGCATTACAGCTGATAGACAATGCCTCCGGACCTTTATTATTACAGTGCTCCCAAACAATAAGTATCTTGTTAACATTAAAAATAGCATGCAGCTGTCCCACAAACCCCACCTATCAGAATGAACAAGCCAAGGTAAAATATCACTCAAACATATGGTCAATATTTTGGCCAGAATCTTAAGATCTACGTTGAGCAAAGAAATAGGCTAGTAAAAAGCCATCGAGTACTTCCCAAGGTTTGGGATTATTTCATTTATTTATTTATTATTATTTGTTACATTTGTATCCCGCATTTTCCCACCTATTTGCAGGCTCAATGTGGCTTACATAGTACCGGAGATGCGTTCGCAGACTCCGGTGTGAACAAATACAAAGTGATGTTGTGGCTAAATAAAGTTCATGTGGAACAGTCAGCGGAAGAGTTGTGTTGTGTCCATCACGTACTTTAGTTAGTTGTGTTGCAGAGTTCAGGCATTTAAGTTAGATCGGTAGGGTATGTCTTTTTAAACAAGTTAGTTTTTAGTGAGTTCCAGAAGTTTAAGTGGTTGTATATTGTTTTCAAAGCTTTTGGTAATGCATTCCACAGCTGTGTGCTTATGTAGGAAAAACTGGATGCATAGGTTGATTTGTATTTAAATCCTTTGCAGCTTGGGTAGTGCAGATTTAGATATGTTCGTGTTGATTCGGATATGTTTCTGGTTGGTAGGTCAATGAGGTCTGTCATGTATCCCGGGGCTTCACCGTATATAATTTTGTGAACCAGGGTACAGATTTTGAAGGCAATATGTTCTTTGATTGGGAGCCAGTGTAGTTTTTCATGGAGGGGTTTTGCGCTTTCAAATCGCGTTTTTCCAAATATAAGCCTGGCTGCGGTGTTTTGAGCGGTCTGAAGTTTCTTTAAGGTTTGTTCTTTGCATCCCGCATAAATTCCATTGCAGTAGTCTACGTGGCTTAGTACCATTGATTGTATCAGGTTGCAAAATGTTTTCCTCGGGAAGAATGGTTTCATGTGTTTGAGTTTCCACATTGAGTGGAACATTTTCTTTGTTGAGGATTTCACTTGGCTGTCTAGTGTTAAGTTACGGTCTATTGTAATGCCGAGGATTTTCAGACTGTCTGAGATAGGGAGGATATAATCTGGGGTGTTGATACTTGTGGGGTTGTCCGCGCTGTGTTGGGATGAGAGGATGAGACAATGTGTTTTTTATTTATTGAGTTTTAATTGAAATGCCTTTGCCCATGAGTCCATGATGTTCAAGCTGAGCTTGATTTCGTTGGTGATTTCTGTCAGTTCGTGTTTGTAAGGAACATATATTGTGACATCCTCTCTGTAGATGAAAGGGTTAAGGCCAGGGATGTATCAATTTAAAAAGTATCTTACCCACCTTATTACTATGATCATACAATTTATAAGTGTTAGACTTCTTAGCCTGCTCATGTAATTTAGCGGCCATGGCAGTCTGAACCACCAGTAATTTATCTTTATTGCTTTGTGTCGGCTGCCTGGAGTAATGCCTACGCTGTATGACCAACTCGTGTTCTAATCTCAAAATACCTTGATTCAACCCCCTTTGCCTCTGAATGGTATATGCAATATTCTTACCACTCAGTACAGTCTTAGCTGTCTGCCAATATAGTGAAGGGGCATCCACGTGGACTGCATTATTAACACAATAATCATCTCACTTTTAGATATTTATGAAAACGATTATCACAATAATGATATAAGGGGAACGTCTATCTAGGTGTACATTCAAATTGAATATCACTCTGAAGATCAAGCCAGACTGGAAAATGATCAAAAACTACTGAGTCACCAATCTGGGCAGAGTGAACTCAGGGAAACCAATTGTTAAAAAACAAACATGTAATCTAGATGGGAAGCAACATTGACATAGTGGGTATAATTCTTGTAGGTGGGATGTAAGACCCACCACGTATCTACCACAGCCAACGTGGAACTAAAATAAGGAAGGCCCCACAAAGCACTGACTCTCTCAAATGTAGGAGGTAGTTTAGCAATAATAGGGTCCATAGTTAAATTAAAGTCACCATATATAAACAATGGATAATCACTCAAGGACAAACACTGCTGTATGATCCCCAGCAAAAAATCATAAGTACACAGAGCATGAGCATAGATGTTAGCCATAGCAATTGCATGATATTGCCATTTCAAAGTTACAAATACAAAATGACCCGGCACATCCACTATTACTTGATCAATTTGACATGGGAAGTGCTTGTCAATCAAAATAGCAACTCCCAATCTCCATTCACTCAACAAAGCAGAGATGACTTCATGGTCCCAATCTCTATGAAGCTTGCTATGCTCCCGTTCTGAGAGCTAAGTCTCTTGTAAGCATACCAAATGAACTTTTTGCCTAGAGGACTCACAATTAAAAAAGAAAAATAAGAAACAGTTGAAATGGGATTTGAACAAGTTCCTTGATTTTCAGCCCAGTTCTCTAACCATTAGGCTACCCCTCTGCTCTGCATGGTCATCTGTGTGGCCATTTTGTAAGATGGACATTTTTATACTGCCACACAGACAACTATGCCCCTTGTTTTCCCCCTTTCATAATTTGGACCTTTCAGTTTGTAAAATGGAGGTTCATGCTGGACATTTCCAGTACATGGATGTCAAGCTCACAAGTATTTTAGAACAAGCTATATCCTAGATGAGATGGACGTTTATTTGTGATGTTCTGACTTGGTCGTTTATATTCTGAGTTTGATGTCCTTTCTAAAATGCCCCTCCACATGGATAATGCCAGAGTTGCTACGGCAATTTTCTGGTTGCCAGATGTGACTCCTTTAGAATATTGACCTGAATGTACTTACATTTATATCCATTAGGGGGAGTGAGTAGTACTACATTTTTCAGGGTTCAATTTACTTACAGATGCTCAAAGTTTGTAAAATATGTGTATAATGTATTCCACAAAAAATGGCGGAAGATAAACCAAAACAAACCAGAAACCAAGGGAGTAAGATCGCCAGAAAAGTTTAATGGGACCCTACACGGTCCGTGTTTCGGTCAACAGGCCTTCCTGCAGTAAGGACTTGAACCTAAGCGAATACGGAAAACAATGTTTACATTGTAGGTGCTCGAAAACTATATGATAGAGCAAATGATAATGAGGTGCTGGCAGCTCTTTAAAAACCCAGGCCTGTGTTGCTGAGAAGAGGTCCCGTATCTCTAGAAAACTGTTCGGTACAGCAGGAGCAGCTGTTACCTTGCAAAATATGTGGAAGGACTTTCTTCCAATCTACTTTGTATTTTTGTTTCATGAATATCTTGGAAGTGCACTTGTAAACGTCAGATTCAGGACCCCTGAGGAAGGCCTGTTGGCCGAAACACGGACCGTGTAGGGTCCCATTAAACTTTTCTGGCGATCTTACTCCCTTGGTTTCTGGTTTGTTTTGGTTTATCTTCCGCCATTTTTTGTGGTTTGTTCCGTTTTTACGGGAGATTTGGACCCCTTTTTTTGTGTGTTTTATAATGTATTCCAACCTCACTCTCAGGATCACCTCTTCAAATAGTTAGTAAATTTATGTCTGTACAGGCAGCCTGTGTGTTCATTTATCTTATATTAGGCAGGAATTTTGTGACGATTCATGTGCAAGCACTACTTTACTTCTGGAGATTCCTTTGAAAGTTATCCCCCTTAACATCAAACTGGACTAATCCAATCAATTCTAGCCCTCTTTCTTACTATAATTTCATTCTTCTCTGGGTGTTGCTATTGAATTGCCCTTTAATCAATAATTATAATGCAGTTCTTGCACAGTCAGAATGGAATAGTTAAAAATGTGCTGGTGTTTTTCAAAGGAGTAAACAGACTGTTTTTAATTCTTTGTCTGGGTCTTTAGATATTTGTGAATAGCAAATCCATTCATCTTTCTCTATGTTCTGTAAATGAAACAGACATTTTTCCCTAGGGCACTGTAACCCAGGGAGAAACCTAGATTAAGACTTAAAGGACTGATTCAACCTTGTAGAATGCATCAGTACACAGAGCAATCAGTTAGAAAATCTCTCTCTCTCTAAAAAAAAATACTTTAAAAATATACAAAAAGAAGCAAGAAGATTTGTTTTGATTTATTTGTATTGTCTTTAGAAGTAGTAAATTGAAACACACATTTCTAAAATGCAACATGATAGCAAAGCAATAAGAATGAAATAAGCAGAATAAATTTACAATGATTTGAACATCATAAGATATTGCATAGCTACAGTAGATACTAGCAAATAAGAACAATTTTTCTAGACACCCTTTCCCACACTGCTCGTCAGCCCATTTCTCTTCATTGTCTCTACATGTGACAATGGGAAAGCTTAGGAAGGAAAGTTGGCTTTTTTACACGGGGATCCTTTCCTATCTGCATTGTATTGCAAATCAGCTTTTCTGGTCTCTCCTTTCTTCTGCAGCTAATTTTCTAGTTATTACACCTTTTTGTAAACTTTGGTTGGATGTCTCTCATAATAACACCTTTAGCTGTGTTGCTCCTATTTGTTGGAATTCTCTTCGCCTTGAATTGAGATTGGAGACATCTTTTCAAAATTGTAAGATCAGTATTAATACCTGGGTATACAGACAGTGCTTTCATACAACAAATTGATATTGACTTTATGCGGGGAACCCCCCCCCCCCCCCCCCCAGATTGGGGTTTGGGCCAGTTTTCTTTTTCCTGTTAGATTAATCCTTATGTGTCATCAGTTCATCAAGGGGTCCTTTAAATAAGCTGCAGTAAGCACTAATACGCGCTTACCACAGTTTAAAATGGCTTACCGTGGGAAACGCTCAGGTGTTCTGCAGTAAGTTTTGGATCAGAATATGCACTCCAGGCACTAAACAATATTTTTTAAATTTTTCTCGGAGGGGGCATTTCTTAGAGGCAGACATTGGGTGTTTCGGTGGTAATCTACATTACCATATGCTAACTGATTAGTCAGAATTAGCATATGAGCCTTTACTGTCTACAAAATAGGTATCAGTAACTGTTCACACAGTAATACCTATTAATTGTTGCATGTTAATGGCAAAATTAGTGCATGTACAACATATAGTGGAGGGTTCGCTTTTACAAACTTGCGCAGGCACAATAGATCTTTAGGAAGAAAAGCCTCGAGAAGCTCCTAATGCTGATTAACAGTCGTACAGGAGCAGGACTTCCTCATCATCGGCAAAAACCTCCTTAATTGATGAAGACTACTACTCTATCGCGCTACTAGACGTACACAGCGCTGTACACTTTAGCCTAACAATGTCTGTAGCTCTGTGTAACTTGGCTATTAGGCTTCTATTATTTTTCAAAATTGTAACAGCTCAAAAAATCAAAAAGGAGACAAAAACTTAACTTTGGCTGTCAGGTCTCAACTCTTCTCGAACTCTTCAACCGACCACGATCAATGGTGGCCAGCGTTTCGATTAACTGCTTCAGGATCACGGGCCAGAAGAATTTTCCATTCAAGCTTTGTCTCAACTTTTAAGTACCTGTGGGGCTGGATTTAAAATCTGAGCACCTGTAGGCATGGTGGGAAGGGGAACGGAGGGCCTCCTATATGTGTGTGGGGGAGGGGACTTGTGGGAAGAAAGTCCCTTCCACCTTTAGAAATGATCTTCATAATCATCAAGACAAACTCACTTCAAGTATTGATACCAAAGACTGATATTCCCTTGACCTCTGACCCTACCATTGCTTTCTTCTTCCATCACTGGCTGCAGCAGTAAACCAACCTCCAGGAAATTCACACAGGTTCTTACAGCCAGAGGGCTGTCACAGACCTTGTAAAAGTCTCACCTCTTGCATTAGTTTCCACTGTAATAGGGAACCTATATTGAGGAGGGGGTGGATATTGGCGGGATCTTTATGAAACATATAGGGATTTCATATGACTGCAGACTGGCTTCAAGGTCCTGCACTGCACCTTTTTGCTAGAAAGAGAAAATGATGTCAGCAGCTGAAGGCCTGGAAAGCAGCATGGCAGCAAAGGCAGTATTTTGTTGGCTATTAAAATTAGGCCCCAAATGCAGTTGCCTACATTGTGAATGTCTAAATACATGCCTAGATGCCTACAAATGTGCATAGCTCTGAAATGTAGCTAAGTCATTCTAGGCCATAAAGAATAAAACATCATCTCCGGCAAGAGCCAAGCTTGAAATATACAGTAATTGACCTGAACAAACTCATTTCTTTTCAGCTGGAACATTAGATAGATTTTCTGTTTCTTTTACTTCAAACATGCCCACTTTTTTTCTTTTGTTATTTGATCTACAGCTCCGTGCAAGTTTTTCTACCAGGTGCATATTTTCTTCATGTTCTACATCTCTGGAATTATACTAATTCGCATTATTGCATTTTTAATTATTTGATTGATAGGTTGGCTTGAACACTGCTTGTTATAATTTATATAGTATTAGAATGAGTGAATTAATTTCATTCAGGCATTCCTGAAATAATACAAGTAACATGGCTGGCATCATAATGAATTGTAATAAACTGAAATGTTTCTAAAAGACTTTAAGGGCTAATTTTGGAAGATTTCATGTGATTGTTCATGGGTTCAATCTAGCTGTTACTGATTTTCAGCCTATATAAAGAGTGCATATTTCTGAATGCTGGCTAAATCTGTTCATGTATATATTTTAGAAGGAATTTTCAGGCTGTATTTTAAAATAGTACATGCTTCTCAGATGGATACACATCACTACACACATACATTTGCACTAGCTATTTCACTGAAAGGCTGCAAGTGCATTTATTTATTTGTTTGTTTTGGCTTGTGGGGTAGTTGGATTGTGTTTGGTGTTTTGTGTGTTCTTGCAATGAATTCTCTCTTGCACATGTAGAAGGAAGCACGTACAGCAAAAGAAGATATACCCTTCAGAAACGGTTGATAGGCCCAGGATTAGATATTGATAATGATCTGACAGAGTTAAGATGGTGCCTGAGAGGAAGCTCTGAGCAGTTTCTCTGTGCTGCACATTTCTGTTCCTTTAAGATCTTTGCCCTTGAATATTTAATATTCCTTGGAGCATAAGTGGACAGTTTTCTCTCACAATAAGAAATAAAGTAGTTATAGTTTGTTTATAGTTTATTTGGGTTTGCTATACCGCCATGAACTAACTTGCAGATCACAGCGGTGTACAATTCTAAAAACAAAGAAAACAGAAAATAACTACAAAAATCGACAGGACAGTGCTCCCTGATAAAAATCATTCAAGAAAGCAATCACACCAGGGACATAGCTAGGTGGGGCCATGGGGGGCATGAGCCCCCGCAAATTTAGCCCTGGCCCCCCTGCTTTCACCCCCCTCCCCGCCAGATTAGATCCCCCCTCTCGCCGCCGCCAACCCTCCCCCGCCACCGCCGTCAGGTACCGTTGCTGGCGGGGGTCCCAACCCCCACCAGCTGAAGTCCTCTTCATCGCCGGTCTCCGGTGCGTTGCCTCTGGATTCTGTTTCTGTAAGTCATGATGTCCTGCACAGATGTCAGGACTCACAGAAAGAGAATCCAGATCAGCAAACACGCCGGACTTGGAGACCGGCGCTGAAGGGGACTTCGGCTGGTGAGGGTTGGGGACCCCCGCCAGCAAAGGTACCTGGCAGTGGCAGTGGCAGGAGGTTGAAAGGGATGGGGGCAGGGCAGCGGCACTGGGGGGGGGGGTCAAAAGTGGTGGGGGGTCAGTGGCACTGGGGGGGGGGACTAAATTGTGCCCCCTCACCTCAGGTTCTGGACCCCCCTCCCGCTTAAGTCTGGCTATGCCCCTGAATCACACATACAGTAAAAGGTAGGGGAAAGGGGACATTGCAGGAACCGGGTAGGAAACGGTAAAGTCTTTTGCGGAATTAAATGTTTTCTGAAACAGCCAGGTTTTCAGCATTATTTTGAATTTTTTTAAATGACAATTCAGAATGGATTGAGAGAGGAATAGAGTTCCAGAGGAAAGGGGTAATAAAGAAGAAAGCCCGATGCCAAGTAGACTCTACTTGTGCAAAACGGGGACTAGGGAGATAAAAATCGATGGTCGTTTATAGAACGAAGACGTGCTGGGGAATAAGGAATAGTAAGGTTAGAGACATACGATAGGCATCCCAACCGATAAGCATTAAAGGTGAGTGTGAGAGTCTTAAATATGATCTGTTAATCAACTGGGAGCCAATGTGATCTGAGAAAGAGAGGAGAGACATAATCGTATTTTGGGGTATATTAAAATAACTTGAGCGCAGTATTTTGGAGAGTCTGGAAAGAAACATAGAATCATGATGGCAGATAAGGGTCAAATGGCCCATTTAGTCTGCCCTTCCTCAATAACCACTAGCTCCTCCTTTTCCTAAGGGATCCCACGTGCCTATCCCATGCTTTCTTAAGTTCCAGTACAGTCTTCGTCTCCACGACCTCCGCCAAGAGGCCATTCCATGCATCCACCACCCTTTCCGTGAAATAGTATTTTCTTGGATTCTTCCAAAGCCTATTTCCTCTTAACTTCATCCTATGCCCTCTCATTCCAGAGTTTTCTTTCATTTGAAAAAGACTCACCTCTTGTGTATTAACACCACTGAGGTATTTAAATGTCTCTATCATATCCCCTCTCTCCTGCCTTTCTTCCAGCATATACATGTTGAGGTCCATGAGCCTGTCCCCATATGTTTTATCATTACAAATTCAGTTTAGGGTTTGTTGATATATGTACATGTATTGATAATAAAAACTGATTACCCTTCATGCTACCGTCGGCATTATGAACGGAATGATTTATGACCGTTGAATTGGTTGATTGAATTGCTGTGGTCCTGAAGCAGTGCAATGTGAAACTGGACCCGTTGACCACAATTGAATCACGGTCTGGGAGGAGAAAGTCTGCAGTCTGCCAAAGTTAAGTAAAACTTTATAGCTTACTCGGCAAAGCAGTTTTGTTGATTAGCATTAGAAAAAACTTTTTCAAAAAAATGTTTTAAAATGAGGAGGTTTTAGAAGCGCCTGTGATGATGAATTTGTAGCCTTTACTCCATTTACATCTGTGGGAGTGGCTTGCTTTTGAGGCGTTTTCCTCCGTGAATGGAAGAACTCTGACTTACACACTGGCAACTGTGTTCTGTATTTATAAGTACAGTTAATGAATGGAATCAGTTTCCTCTTGATATCTTTAGTTTTTGTCCCCCAATTTTGCCATATTGGCTATCTTTTCTTCTATTTGTCTCTTCGCTTTCCTGACAGCTTTTCCAGCTTCTCTTAGCTTTTCCAGATATTTTTGCCTGTTTTCCTCTTTCTGAGTCCTCTTGTAACTCATGAAGGCTAATATTCTTTCCCTTACCTTTTCAGATACTGTGTTTGAGAACCAGAGTGGCCTTCTTTTTCTCTTAAGTAATTTTCTGACATAAAGGTTAGTCGCCCTTAAAACAGCTCCTTTCAGTTTCGCCCACTGCTGTTCTACTTTCTTCAGCTGTTCCCATTCAACTAACTCTTGCTTCAGAAATTCCACCATCTCGGCAAAGTTAGTTCTCTTGAAATCTAGGACCTTCAATCTGGAATAAGCCCTCTCCCCCTTTGTGTTAATATTGAATCATACCATTTGGTGATCACTAGATGCCAAATAATCTCCCACAGTAGCATTAGAAACAATGTCCAGGTTTGTAAGCATAAGGTCTAGAATAGCTCCATCCCACATTGGTTCCTTCACCCACTGCTGAAACAATTCTTCCTGTAGAGAAACCAAGATCCCTTTTCTTGTTGACCTCACAGCAGGAATGCCCCAATCAACGTCTGGCTTAAGAAGTGAATGAGAGCAGACAAGATAAATGGTATTACAATAATCTATCCTGATGATGAGGAAAGAGAGGATCAAAGCATGAAAAGTGTCATAATCAAAGAATCTACAAACCGAGCAAAGTTGGCAAAAGATTTAAAAAAAGCCTGTTTTACATAAACCAGAAATTTGTTGAGAATAATTTAGTTGAGATTCGAAAGTTACACCAAGATACCTGTAAAAACCAACTTGTGAAAGAGTATGACTGAGGAGGTTTTAAGGGTATGGAAGGGATTAATAGACCACCCGTGAACCAATATGTTATTGTCTTATCCTTGTTCAAAACTAGCCCATGGGAGTGTAACCAGTCAGAGACAAGGGTCAGACAGTCCTGCAAAGGCTGAATAGTTGGTGAAGATGAATTAGTGAAATAAATCAATAGAATATCATCTGCATAAAAGTGAAATGAGATTCCCAAAGTTTGAATAAGGGGCTAAGGAAAAGAGTAAAGAGAAAAGAGAAGCGGAGAGAGTATTGAGCCTTGAGGAACCCCAGGCTAAGAGAGTGAGAGGAAGAAACAGAGGATGTCATTTGAACCTGGAAAGAACTGTCTGCTAGAAAAGAAGAAAACCACGCAAGAATCATACCTGATACACCCAGAACCTCTAAACAGGAAAGTAGAAGAGAGTGATCAACCAAATTGAAAGCCGCAGATCTAATGAGACAGCCAGGATTAATTTATGTTTATCGAGATGTTACGTCTCGCACCTGGTGCCAGGCCTGTGCGGCCGATTCGCCGGCGAGTCGTGGTCCGGCGAAGATAGCCTGCCATCTTGGTGTTGGTTAAGCTTCAAGAAGGAAGGATGGTCTGTTTCTGTTTCCTATTTCTGGCAACCGTCATCTGGGTTGGATCAATGGCCGCAGCCATCTTGGAGTAACGAGGTCAGGAAGGAAGCCCATATTTGGACGTAAGCACCTCTGCTGATGGGGGTAGCCATCTTGAATCAGCTGCACATGCTTGAGCCTAATTCCTACACTACTTAAGGCCCTGCCTTCAGTCCTTCATTGCTTCAGCCTCAATTGTCTCAGAGGTCCATGCCGGAGTTCTGTTCACTGGCTTTCCTCAGTTCCTGTATTCCTGTGTACCAGACTTCGGCTTATTTTCCTGACCATGATTGTTCACTGCCTGCCTAGACCTTGGACTGGTTTGACTATTCTTTGCCCTAAGGGTTACTTGGCTATTGGACTGTGTCTGCTTGCCCATCTGCCTGGTCAGCGGCTGTGCAACCCCGCCAGTTCCAGAAGTCCTGGTGGCCACCTGCAGCTGAGAGCTCAACTCTTGGTGAATGGTGGTCGCTTCCCAGGTGAAGCTAGGGGTTGTCTGGCTGCCTGACCGAATGCGGCGTCACTCCATCTCTGCCGTGTTCAGTCGGGGCACAGGGGCTCACTACTACCGGGTCATAATACGAGATGAGAGTAAATTTCACTGAGTAAAGCAATGTAGATAAGATTATTAAGAACTCATTTATATTCCTGAAAAAAATTGAGAGCAGTTAGAAAGTTTTTTGAACTACTACTGATTAATGTTTTAGGTCCCTAAAATGTGTGCTTTTTAACTGAAGTTATATGGTTTTCCAGCCTCCCTGCAGTCTTCAGGATGCTGTTTAAACCCTTGTAAGCAATGAACAAATTATCTCTGTAAGCTTTGAAGTACAACAATTTGAACAAAAACCATTTGTTTAGATTCTGCATGTTTAGATTTGGCCCTGAATGCACAAATGCAGTGCACTTTCTATGTGTTTTTGGACATATTATCTTACAATTCCCCCTGACTGTGCTGCAGTCTCAGTGACATGAAACAGATTGTTCCTTTGTTTTCCTGCCTCTATGTAGCAGTGGCTAAATTCAAGAGTATTTGGGGAATTTTACTGCTGACCTTTCATCTCTTCCTTTTTTTCTGGTTTACTTTGTACTGTGTTGTAACAGAAAGGAAATATAGCAAATGCATGGCATGCTGTTCAAATAAGCAATAGTTTCTATGAAATTCAGACATAGCACTCCGTGTATATATTCTGTCTTTTCTAGTTTGCTTAGTGCATATAGAGAAATCAGTCTGTTTTAGGATGAAAGATTGGGTTCATTAATGCATATATACACAGAACTGTATCATTCTATTATTTTTGTTGACTAATTTATATGTATATCTAATACCACTTGTTCAACAAATGCACATCCAGAATAATTTTATAAAGGATTTTTTTGCTCTTGTGTGGCCACAAACACATGTAAAATTATTCTTATAATCTTCCAACTGGTTAGTGTATAGATACTGCAGGAACCTATACTGCCCACTCTTTGGAAAAAAATATTTGTTTATTATTTAGTTAGTTGGATTTTTCTTACACCTTTTTCGGTAGTAGCTCAAGGTGAGTTAGATTCAGGTACACTGGATATTTCCCTGTACATGGAGGGCTCATGATATGTTTGTACCTGAGGGTTAAATAACTCATCCAAGATCACAAGGAGCAGTAGTGGGATTTAAACTGGCCACCTCTGTATATCAAGCCTGATGCTATAACCACTAGGCCACTCCTCCACTCCATATGCATTCTTTGCAAAGATTACAACAGAGGGGAAAAAAACTAATTTTGGGGTTTTATCCCTGTCATCTTGGCATTTAAAAAATATGAAATAACAAGGACAATGTTGTTTCAAATTATTGTATATATCTAATATTTAGGTGTGGTTACCTTTAAGAATTAACAATGGATAGTGCATACAGGAGAAGATTCTATATATGGTGCCCTCAAAAAATTGGCACCAAAATCAGTGCCGACTAAGCATATTCTATAATCAGTGCCTAGATTCACTTACTCTTGCTTCAAGTCCAATCTGTTTCCAATTAGAATAGGTTTATTCAAGCAAATATGCCCTGATTCATGGAATAACTTCTTATTTCACAAAATGAATTTATTGAAAAAGCATTACACATTTGTAGAGAGCAGAAGTAGATACTTAACTGGTGAGGTCTGAGATGATGTAAAGACAGCAAAAAGATTAATAGTACAGAACAGGATGTGCAATGGTAGTTTCCTATGTTGCACTAGAAAAGGCAGGATTTAGATCATGCAGGAATATAGCAGTAGAAATATGTCAAGGTCTGTCTAAAGGGACTTTTAAATATTAAAGAACAGCACTGGACCTATGATCTGCAATCTGTGGCACCTACAGGTTTGAATGAACAACTTGGTTGGTTTTCTTTAGTGTAATCTGACTGGAGCATGTCATCTGACTTCTATATTGATACAGCAAGTGATGAAATGCTGCCACCATCTTTTGAGAGGCAGGAGCCGTAAACATAAGTTATGCCAGAAAATGTTATTGAATGGAAATGAGTAATGCAGTTTTGAGAATAATTTCTTTGACCGAGGGGTGGATTGTTTATGTGACTGTGTTTTCTTGCAGAACCTATTTCCCTGTTGCACATGGACTAGCAAAATGTAACACTATATCAGATTGGGTTGCTGAGGAGTATATATATAAAAAATAAAGAACAGATAGATTTGAGTTAAGTACTCTTTTTTTGAAATTTGGAAATATTGTTTAAGGAAGAATTAATAGTTTCATGTACAAGTCAAGTAATAGTTTGAAAAAGGTTGGACAAAAAAGAGGTAAAAATGGACTGATGAGGATAATGGGTGTGGGTGCAGCTTAGTAAACGTGGTCCTGAGTGTCCACTATAAAATATTTGAGACCACATTTTTTTCGTTACACTTATTGAAATCCTAGTGGCAATATGGCATCAGAAGCAACAGATACTTTCAGTTATATGAAAGAACAATTATCGTCTTTTATGCAGAGAACAGCTTTATTGGATGATGATGCTCAATTATAATTACTACTACTACTACTACTAACTAACATTTCTAAAGCGCTACTAGGGTTACGCAGCGCTGTACAATTTAAACATAGAAGGACAGTCCCTGCTCAAAGAGCTTACAATCTAAAAATTAAAAATAATTAGGTAGCAGCTCCTGGCCAGAAATACAGAACATACATAAATGATTGGTGTGAGCTCAATTGCATGGGAGCACTTTAGTGCAATATATAAAGAATCGATATATGCCCCGGGGATTATGTGTATATAAAAAGGCCAAACTGTTTATATCAGTTACTGCATTTGTAGAGAAATGGAATGCCATCTTAAATAAATGCAGTTTAGATATGATGTTGTTGCTTGTGGAGAATACATCAGCGGTTCAGACACAGATACAAACTTCTATAATGGATTTAGAAACAAAGTTGAAAGAACTGAATGTGGGGGAGGAGTTTCAAAAACGAATGACTTACAATCTACAATATCCTCTTTTAAAACTGCATTATGACAATTTAAAATACAAATGTATAAAAGAGATGAAAAAAACTATGCTCAAAAATGAATTTACCTTTTGAATTTATAAGGATGAAAAACCTTCTGTAAAACTGTTTGAAGGTTCATCTTCAGATTTGGATCTAAGTGAAGACAACACTATACATTAACACCAAGCTCAGGAAAGGGGACATTTTTTTATCACATCGACATTGTGCAGGAAGACACCTACAGTGTGACATACATGCCAACAGATCAGAACAGACTCAACTATAATAAATATATCCTCTATACCTTTATCTGATCGTCAAGAAGATGTATTAAATTGGGGGTTGGGCTTTGTATCTACTACAAGATATGACCCTGTTACACAGATCTTCTTGAACTTCATTCTTTGTGACCTTTAGAATATAGAATCGGAAAATAGGAAGATTTCGTTTCTAGGTAACAAAATTTGGCTCTTCGGGAGCTGCAGCAGCACACTGATGTAATGATTACTAGGGCAGACAAGTGTGTGTGTGTGTGTGTGGGGGGGGGGGGGCAGTGGTACTTCAATCTAAAAACCAGTATTTGGAAGAAGCCTATTGTCAGTTGATGGATGAGAGTAGTTATAAAGTGTTATATGTGACCCTACCTCTGAATTGATGTCTACTATTTCAGAATTACTCTATACTGCAAAAAAAAAAAAAAAAAAAACAAGGGTATATAACACCTAAAGAATGTATATATTTGCAACAATTACACCCTTGGATTCCTTTTTTACATTTTCTTCTAAAGAAAGTCAAGTAATAGTTTGAAAAGTTTGACTAAAAAAAAGAGTTAAATGGACTGATGAGGATAATGGGTGTGGAAAAAGAATATTGCCTTCATAATATATATGTGATTCTGCCCACCTTCTGATTGTCCTAAAAATATTTTTTCTTGAAAATTATAGGATCATTCTTATTTGTTGGTGATAAGGTCTATCTGAGTCATAAGTAGTCATTGGTGCAGGTACATTTATCTTTTACCAAATGGGCAGTGAGGCATGACCAACAAAAAATGGATCTGGAAGGAATTAAGATCCAGAAATAAACACAGTGGTTCCACAGTCAAGGGCTGAGATAAAGGATGCTAGGTTAACATTACGAGACAAAAAGCATTTTGGAAGGTTGTTGAACAAGCAAAGGTTTCTATCTGCTGATTTGCCTTCTATCCTTCTCCTTCGTAGAGTTCTACCATTTTCTACTCCAACCCTTATCCTGTAATGGCATATCCAATAATTTCTGGTGGCTTTATATTTGATGAGGCTGCTGTATACTCTCTCTCTCATGTTCCCAGACTATGAACTGTTGTTAGTAGGGAAATGGTCTTTCCTTCAAACAAGAAATGTTCGGTTGGTGACAGGAATTTTCTATCTTCAGCCCTTAGCAAAGAAGTCATATTGGAGTTTAAACTTCAATCTATGATCAAACATCCACTGAAAAATATATTCTAAACTAATAATCATCATTTTAAATGTATCCTCCAAGGTATTGTGACTGGAAAAAATAATTTGTACACATCCATATAAATATAATAGTCCAGACACATCAGTCTAAGGACCCTGGGGCCCTTTTACTAAGCCGCATAAGCGCCTACATGTGCCCAACGCATGACAAAATAGAGTTACCACCCAACTACCGCGTGGTTCTTGCAGTAATTTCATTTTTGGTGCATGTCCGATAACGCACATCTGAAAAATATTTTTTATTTTCAGACGCGTGTAACAGATGCACGCCAAGTGGCATTTGGCATGCGTAGGTCATTACCACTAGGTCGATGGCTGGCGGTAAGGTCTCAGACCCAAAATGGATGTGCAGCAATTTTGATTTTGCCACATGACTATTTTCGGCAAAAAAAGAGGCCTTTTTTACAGGCATGCTAAAAAATGGATCGGCGCATGCCCAAAACCCACACCTACACTACCACAAGCCAATTTTCAGCGTGCCTTAGTAAAAGGACCCCCCTGATTACTAAGCAGTGCTAAGGGTGCGCTAGCATTTTCAGTGTGTGCTAATATCAATATTTTAAAAAAATTCTGACTGCTGCCAGTTGAATATCGAGGGGAGGGGGACATATGGAGGGGCAAAATCGAACGTGAACGCCTATCTCCATGGGCGTCTATGTCTGAAAATGGGTATGTGAAGAGGTGGGACAGACCGTATTTTCAAAAAAATGGACGTTTTTCAGCTGGGCGGTTGTTTTTTTTAGCGATAATGGAAACTAAAAATGCCCAGCTCAAAAACGTCCTAATCCGAGCCATTTGGTAGTGGGAGGGGCCACGATTCGTAGTACACTCGCCCCCCTGACATGCCAGGACACCAACTGGGCACCCTAGAGGTCAATGCGGTGGACTTCAGACAACGCTCCCACATGCATAGCTCCCTTACCACGGGTGCTGAGTCCCCAACCCCCCTCCCCCAAAACCCACTACCCACAAATGTACAACACTACCATAGCTCTTAGGGGTGAAGGGGGCACCTACATGTGGGTACAATGGGTTTTGCAGGCCTCCCATTTACCAGCACAAGTGTTACAGGTAGGGGGGATGGGCCTGGGTCCACCTGGCTGAAGTGCACTGCGGTACCCACTAAAAGTGCTCCAGGGACCTGCATACATGCAGGCCTCTAGGACTTATTGCTGCTATATACTGTAACATTGGCACACCAGTTGACACCTGAAGACTAATCTCTCCGAAAACATCCTTTATTGGAATAAGCACGCTTAATCACAGTTAACTGCAGATCAGAGGTTGTGCCCCACTGGCAATGAGTCTCCCTGGTACTGAGATGAGCAGTAGGTCAGAGCTGGCAGAATGCTGTACAATGCCCTCTTTCAGCAACATTCAAGGTAAGAACTAACTGGCTTACATAAATGGCCACTACCTCATGGACTACCAGAAACAAAACAGGGCACACTCTGACCCAGTAAGCAGGGGGAAAAGCATCATGGGAGTAGAGCCTACCAACTACCAACATCGTGAGCATTTGCCACAAGCTAGTGGAATCACGGAGCCCAATACCCTATTTATTTTATTTATTGCATTTGTATCCCACATTTTCCCACTTTTTTGCGGGTTCAGTGTGGCTTACAATATGAGTTAAATATTGGAAATACAATTTGTTACAGATTGGTTATGGATTACATTTTGCATAATTATGCGAAACAATTGGAGTGTCCTTGGGAGTGTAACAATGGAGCACAAACACTGAAACACCACAATGCATTGCTGATGTGACTTTGCAGTGTGCATAACAGAAAAGGTGTCACACTCACCCGAGAGCCACATCAGAACCAGGGAAAGGCTGTCAAAGGATAGAACACATTCTGCTGTCATGGAGGTGAGTATGGCATTTGAGGCTGGCATAGAGGCTGGAAAAAACGTTTTTAAAGTGCGGTTTTTTTGGTGGGAGGGGGTTAGTGACCACTGGGGGAATCCGGGGAGGTCATCCACGATTCCCTCCAGTGGTCATCTGGTCAGTTGGGGTACTTTTTTGGGACCTGTTTTTGAAAAAAAGGGTCCAAAAAAGTGACCCAAAATCGCGGTAAAAACGCCTTTTTTTCGATTATCAGCTAAAGGCGCCCATCTCTCCTCGGCCGATAACCACGCCCCAGTTCCGCCTTCACCACGCCTCCAACACCCCTCCGTCAACTTTTCCCGTTTCCGCGACGGATTGCAGTTGGAAACACCCAAAATCGGCTTTCGATTATACCGATTTGGGCGCCCACGAGAGAAAGACGCCCATCTCCCGATTTTGTTCGCAATATAGGAGTTTTTCTCTTTCGATTATAAGCTGGATGGCCTATCCAGTCTATCCATTCATGCCATCTCTTCTTGCTATGACTCCCTTACAGATCCTATGTACTTGTCCCAAGCTCTCTTGAAACCAAATACTGTTTTCATCTCCACCACTTCCACTGGGAGGTCGTTCCACGAATTCACCACCCTTTCCATGAAGAAGTATTTCCTCAAGATACTTCTGAGTCTATCATCTTTCACCTTCATCTTATGCCCCCTCATTCCAGAGCTTTCTTTCAATTAAAAGAGGTTTGCCTCTTGCACATTTATGTTGCATAAGAATTTAAATGTCTCTATCATATTATATCACTATGTACTTGTCATACCGGAACTGGCGATCACCAGCATGGTGCTATGTAAGCCACATTGAGCCTGCAAATAGGTGGGAAAATGTGGGATACAAATGCAATAAATAAATAAATATCTCCCCTCTGCCACCTTTCTTCCAAAGGATACATATTGAGATCTGTCCCTGTACACTTTATGACAAAGACCACTAACCATTTTAGTAGCTGCCCTCTGAATCAACTCCATTCTGTTTATATCTTTTAAGGTGCAGTCTCCAAAACTGTACACAATATTCTAAGTAAAGTTTCACCAAAATCTTATACAGGGGCATCATCACTTCCTTTTTCCTATTGGCCATTCCTCTCCCTATGCAACCAAGCATTCTTCTAGCTTTTGCCATTGCTTTTTCTACCTGTTTGGTCACCTTATGTGACCATCTCTGGGAAAGTGTGACTTTAGTCATGTTTTCTCAGAGACAGTTGCATATTTGATGATACAATTTTGCAGGTGGGTGTTTACATGGGTGAAGTCTGGACAGGGTGCACATTTATGTGCATACATTAAAAAGATATTATAATATGGTGCACTCATTTAACAATCTAGGCACAAACTTTTACACTAGCTCTATGGCTGGTATAAGTGATTGTGCCTGAAATATAGGCATGTTTCTGATCTATTAATCTAGTATTCCATAAAGAAAAGTAGGTGCCTATTTTTCCTTGTAGAATAGAATCTACATAGGTGCATTCTTGGTACCTGCAAATAGAATTACCCTTTCTTCATGCACAGAACATTTTCTAAACCTAAACAATAAACCAAAGGCATAACCCCTTAAATGTTATTTGCTGTAAGTCTGGCTATGGCATCAGTTTGAAACTGAAAATTCTTGATCTCTTAAATTCTTGTTGCATACCAAATATCTATGATAAGACTGATCATTAGAAATATTAATACTATACAATTGAAAACTAAAAATAACAAGCTTTACACAAAAATATTAAATGCCACATATTACAATAGATAAACATAATCTCCCCTCCCCATCATCCTGCACATTCCTTAATCTGCTCTTCCCTAATTGCAAAGGTCTAAAATACAAATTAATGCATGCAACAAACTTTACCTACTTGAGCACACAGTTATGGAACGCATTGCCACGCAACTTAAAAACGATCCACGAACTAATGAGTTTCCACAAACTACTGAAGACCCATCTCTTTAACAAGGAATACCACAAAGACCAACCAATTTGAATACACACAACTCCTCACATATATTCAGGACTATCTTACAATATCTGCTTGCAACACTACTATCTTGTTTTATCATTATCATGTTGACCAAGATCCTTCTGTAACACTAGATGTTTATTTTCTAATATATTTCCACCATTCATGTATTGTAAGCCACATTGAGCCTGCAAAGAAGTGGGAAAATGTGGGATACAAATGCAATAAATAAATAAATATTCAGCCGGCAGCATTCAGGATTATTTTATACACTGATCATCGCTGGCTAACATTTCCCCTGATATTCAGTGCCAGGCCATGTCCAGGCACCAGCACTGAATATCAGGGATTTTGTTTGTAGGGCTGGGTACATGGCTGAATATCAGGCCGGCAGGCCCGCATAAATTTTTACAAATTTTTAAATTTTCTTTTCTTTACTAAAGCCCATGAGCCCCTTCAAGCCACCCCATTCATCCCCTGTCTATGTACTCCAGCCCTTATCAAGACTCCCTACCTCTCCAGCCATGCAGGCAGGCCCTCCCTCTGGGTCTACCTCTATCCCTTGTGGTCCAGCGGGGTCATTGGGGACAGAAGCACAGCCCCCTCATTCCTTCCCCTTGCAGCACTGGTCAAAAATGGCTGTTGCAACCTCTCGTGGCAGCTTGTTGTACTTCGAGTAGTACCTCAAACTTGAGGTGGCTTGGGGGCTTTAGTAAATAAAATAAAATAAAACAAAGTTTTGTTGGTGCTGGCTCGATATTTATAGCCAGCACCCACATAGTTAAGGGGCCTTATTTAGGACAGCTCGAGCTATCCTAAATGAAGCCTCTTAGCTAAGCAGGTGCCGGCACTGAATACTGCCGGCATCTGCATAACCTGGGGCTGCTCCCCAGTAATGTCCCCAGTGCCGCTGCTGATCTGCCCACTTTTTGTTTGGGTAGTCTCATGGGATATTCAGTGGCATTGTCCGGTTCAGTGCCACTGAATATCCATGGTTAGGTGCCAGGAATCTATTTAAGCAGGCAGGAGAGGCTCCTTAAGTAGGTAGGAGAAACTCCTGCTCACTTAAATCGCTTTGAATATTGGTCTCAATATGTTAATATCTTAAATACAGTAATTTAGTGCTGAATTAGTAAGATAGGCTGGAGGAGCAGCCCAATGATTAGATCAGTAAGCTATGAACAATCCCACTGTGATGCTGGACAAGTCAACCATCCATTGCCTTTGGTGCAAACTTAGGGGTATAGTTATCAACATAGGTTGCTGTTAAGATATGTTATTTTACCACTAGCTATGGAATTTTAGTACAGGTCCCATTTTATGCAATGAGACCTAGTTACTAATAACTGGGTGTACAGTGAAATAACACATCTTAACGGTAACCCATGCTGATAACATTTCCCTTTAGGCCTCTAGGGGCAGGGCAATACCTACTATACACCTTAAGCTACTGAGAACAGTGTGAATTAAATGTACACTTCTTTAATAATGATAAGATGTAGTTGAATCATTCTTGCAGATATCAGTAGGGTACATATTTCAGTTTTTCTATATGCAGGGATATTTTGAAAATGTCTTGGCAGCTTAATTAAATAAAGTTTCTCTTTGAAATTTCTGAGGTCAGCAGGTGCAAAGTGTGATCCATAAAGTATGCCTCCATGCATACTTTTCTTTCCCTATCCTTTGTCCCATCCCCTTTCCACACTGTTTAATAACATTCACTTTTATCTGCTGAGGAAATTTCCACCTCATCAAGCTCACCTGGTTAACTTTCCAGTTGCTTGAGCACATTCCATTGAAGACAATTTTCAAAAATATTTGCCAGGTGTTAGAGGTCATTTTAGAAGCATTTCCTTAAAGAAAGAAAATGGCTTATGCACATGTAAAATCAGAAGCGGAGCCAGGTTGATGGCGCAGGGGGAGCGAAAGCGTCGTGAGAGCGAACTTCTGCCGGCACCAGTGCACATTTTCAATGCAACACCATGAGAAAAAAATACGCGCTGTTGACAGCAGAACTCTTTTTAGGGGAGCGGCTGCTCCCCTGGCGCCCCACCTGGCTACGCCACTGTGTAAAATATGACACATACAGATTGTGAGGATCCTAAGGAAATAGGCGGGGAATTTGCTAGGGAAAGGAGCAGGAAGGGAACATTTTACCCTGAAAACTTAAAAGAACTACAAATCCCAGTTTCCTTGTGATAGATGGCCCGCCCCTCCTGAGGGATACAAGAGCCTCTGGATAAAACCCCAGATCCTATTAGGAAGGAGAGCAAGAACTACAGGTCCCAGGCTCCTGGTGAGGAGGGAGGGGACTGGTTCAGGGAGGCTAATCAGGAGGATTTGGGACAGCTGGGAGGGATACAAGGAGAGGAGCTGATGGACTGGTAGCCGGTAGCAGGAGTTGTCCCGAGGGGGAGAAGTAGTTGAGCCTGAACCTGGTCAAGGTACAAGGTACAAGAGAAAAGGCTAAAAGGGTTTATAACAGCCCTATTTTCTAGTTTGGGTGAGAATGGAAGAGTGATTGATAACAGAAACTCTGGGAGTGTGAAAAGGGGAGTCAGGGTGAAACTCACTACAGAAGCGGTGCCTGAAGCTAGTATTTGTGCTGAACTGCTCAAACCTGACCCAAGTGGATAGAATCCAGGTGTTTGAGGCTGGTAGCAAGGAAGGGGGTCCCTTCAACCTCTGTATGTATAAGAGGTGAAGGAAAAGAGGATTGAGCTGGAAACAGTGAACTGTGGTATTAAAAAAAACTTAGTCTCCAGAAGAACTGCATTCTGTGGGAATCAGTGAACTTTGAGCCTGTGGGGGCTTACTTCAATTACTAAAGACTGAAAGGCAACTACAAAGGTTCCCTCTGCCCCTGCAGACTGAGGACCTTATATTGACTGTAAACAGATACGAGAAAAGCAAATTAGACACAGGAGACTGAAGTGAGGTGTTTTTTTTTTTTTTTTTGGCTTGCTAGGGCTGCCCTGGGCAGCTCCTAGAGGGAATCAGTGACTCCTGGCTCCAGATCCTGAAAGACTATACTGAGCCATAAGTGAGAAGCTGTATTTTGGGGACCTGCTTTAAAGGAACTAGTGGAATTGCAACAACTGTAAACTATTTGTATTTTGAAATGGACATATCTTTGAGTTATTAAAAAGAACCTCACCAAGCCAGGCATGTTGGAGTTGAGTCTCAGAATCATCCAGGACAAGCTGAGGCAACATCGGTCCCCGGGAGGGAGGCGTGATGACAAGATGTAAGCACCAGAAATTACATTTCTACATTGCAAATTAGATACCATTCATGTGTATGTGACCCTCCTGAACAATGCCCCTTCTCTAGGGTAGTGGGAGGAAGGATTTTCAGAGTGGTCACTAAGGCCTCAAGGGCTGGGATTACCAGCCTGGTGGGCGGATATGGGAGAGACCAGCCCATTCGAGCAGTGCCAGAAGGTAATAAAAGGAATGAGTTTGTAGAGAACTTGGTCTCTGGTTGACCCCCCTCCCCTCCCCTGCTGGACACAAAAGGGAGAACCTCTGCAAAATCCAGTGGATGAAGCTCCTGCTACAGGGCAGAGGATAACTGTGGGGAGTTCCTGACTTGGGATCAAGAAGGAGTGCCCGGGGAAAAAGACACCCTGGGTAGGAGAAGTGGGAGCAGGGTAGGCTTACATCTGGCAGGACATTTAATAAGTGTTCGGAGGGGAATCCCGAACCAGGATGGGACAGAACTAAAAGAGAAACTGTGCTGCTGATATACGATGACTGTATACATTGATCTTGGAAATTAAAGGAGACTGTGTCTGAAGCTGATCTGGAACTTTTACATGCCCTGACTGTACATATCAATTTGTGGTTTTGGATTGTTTTCAAGTTGTTGTTAAGTAAACCAGTTTGAATTTTAATCCAATGACTGCTGGTTATTATTGATTGAGAGTGAAACTCATGAGAAAGATTACCCTTTGGCCTACTGTGATTTAGCCGGGCCACAGCCTGCGCCCCACTCACTTGAAGTACAATCTGTTTTATGACCCCTGGTCCCAGATACCTGGCCCGGGTAGTCTAGTCAACGCCCCTTTCTGAAGGGCAAACTGGGGTTACATGTAAATAGCAGTGTTTACATGAGAAAAGCTTTGAAGAATACTGGTGCTTTTCTTGCATATGGAGGTTTCTAAAATGGATACTTCAGGTGTGTGTGCCTGTAAATACACCTGCACACCCTTTTTTGCAGAGACCCCCTTCCTGCGTTTTACGGAGGCAGGGGTATCGATTAGGACAGTTCCTTCGTTTTTGCTCAAGGTGACTTCTCATTTCCACTTAGGGCAGTCCCTGCATTTGCCGGCCTTATGCCGGGAAGATTACCCTGAGCAATTCTGGGCTCTTCGATGCCTCGACGTGAGATGGGATCTTCTCAGGTATTTGGAGGTGACGAATGAATTTCGCCTTTCTGATCACCTCTTTGTCCTTTTTGGAGGCAGTAAGAAGGGTCATATGGCGTCCAAGGACACCATAGCCCGTTGGTTGCGGGAGGCCTTCTCTTCGGCATACGTGGCATTGGGCAAGCAAGCCCCTTTGCAAGTTCGTGCTCATTCTATGTGAGCTCAAGCTTCCTCCTATGCAGAGTCCCGTTTGGTTTCTCTGGAAGATATCTGCAGGGCAGCTACATGGGCTTCGGTCCATACATTCACTTGTCATCGGATGGATGTGGCAGCTCGTCAAGATGTGGTATTTGGCTCATCGGTTATTTCTACTGGGTTGGGGGTGTCCCGCCCTACTTTTGGACTGCTTGGGTACATCCCACAAGTCTCTGGATTGATCTGTGGGACGCCATGGAAGGAAAAGTTAATTCTTACCTGATAATTTTCTTTCCATTAGTCCCAACAGATCAATCGAGAGCCCCCCCCCCCCCCTGGGTTTAATGTCTGCGGTTTTGCTGCGGTTGGTTAGGTTTTTTTTTCGGGTTCCGTTGTTCTGAATGTTCCTTTGTTTGAATAATAAAATAAATAAATATAGAAGTGATGGAAGTATGTTGGGCAATTGGTCTGACAATGTCAGGAGAGTTTTCTATTGTTTCCATTCCACTGCTTTGGTATTGTTCATACTGAGGTTCAGTTGGCAGCACAGGTCCACATATAGCAAAACTTGGAGGTTCTCTCTATCTCCACCTGCTGGTAGAGGGACATAACCCACATGTCTCTGGATTGATCTGTTGGGACTAATGGAAAGAAAGTTATCAGGTAAGAATTAATTTTTCCATAGACATGTATTCAATCTACTCATCTAAAAGCCAGTTTATGCACATTCAAAATGCAAATAGTGTGTCTAAAATAACCACCTAAATGTGAATGCAGCAGATTACATGATGCAGTTAGTTCAAGAAGCATAGCTAACTGTATTGTACATTATGGGCTGGATTCAGTAAATGGTGCTCAAAATTCAGTGCCAAAAAAAGTAGCGCTGAATGGTATTCTATAGCAGACAATCTGGGATCAGCACCTTTTATAGAACAGTGCATAGTACTGGGATCCACACTCATATCTGGGTGTGAGAAGTTACACCAACTGAAACCAGGTGTTAATCCCAGCATGCAAGTTGGGCTTGGACCTGCACTATTCTAACACTGTACACTTTTTAAGGGAATACCTCTGACCTGTCCCTGCCCCAACCTCCATTGTAGATCCACACAGAAACATTTAGGCACTATTCTATAAATGGGCGGGTGCATTTTTATGCAGATCTGCCATTTCTGCCCCACCTTGGCAACTTGCACTTGTTAGAATGTTTTTCCGTACTGAAAATTCAGTGAGGAAATAGTGCCCAATGTTCGGTGCAATATATAGAATTCCGTTGTATCTGCCATGCAGTAAAATACATGGTAACACTTTTCCTCTGCATTAATTGTTCAAAAGTCTACCCCAAAATGCTTTGAATGCCTCCAACAGTTAATACAGAAGTTTTGCTATTTCCATGCGTTATTTTTTGCAATTAAAAGTCTGCACTTAACTAGGGGCTAACAAATACAAATAATACAAAATTATATAGGGTTATACCTTTTGATTGTATTAGTTTTTTGAACTAACATTACCTTCCTCATGTCTCTAACAGAATGAGCAAAGATGGCATTACCAGAAAATATAAAAGAATTATGCTGAAAGGATGCACAGGCTTGAATAATACATCTTTTAACCAAGGGAAAAAGAAACATTTCTCTGATCCTATTTATGTCGGAGTAGTAAAACAGCAGGCAATATGACATTTTGAAAAGTTTGCAGCTATTTTACTCTCTTTGTCTGTAGAAATGTTGCTTAATGAAAAAGAAGAGATGATGCTCAACTTTTCTTTGAAGAATGTTGGCACATATATGCATCTTCCCTTGAGCAGAATATTTGACGACAAAAGCAAAATTGAATAAGGTCAAAATGCTATATACAAGTCACTTGCGGAACATGCAGCTATGGGAAATATAAGGTACATACATATTTCATTGTGTATATACGAAGACGTTGGCACACTTGATAATGATCTATATAAGGAAGGCTCCGCACGTATGAAAACGTACTCATCCAAATAAGGCCCCGCAAGCTTGACGACGGTCCATGCATCATGGTCGTCCATGTGCTGACCCATCATATATGGGGGCAGGACGTCCACGTGCTGACTCATCCATATATGGGATGGTCATCCATATATGGAGCTGTTCATATAAGGATGTCCATCACGCATGGGCGTCCATATAAGGTGATGAATGTTTTACAACGGTTGTTCACTGAGAAACATGGCGCTCAGTAGAGAACCAAATTTTAGTTTGGCAGAGAGTGTGCTCCTGGTGCAGCTCTGCCTGAGGCACCAGCGCAGGCTCTTCATACACCACCACCACCTGCCCCCCAGGACTGTGTCCATTAAAACATGGACACAGATACCACAGATCCTGGAAAAGTAACTACTTTTTTCACCCCTTCCCCACTGTTCCTGGGTTATCAGGTCCCCCTCCTGTAGCACCACATTTAAGAGCTCCCTCAGCAATGTAAGCATTAACTGTAGTCTGCATTCAAGGGTAATCAGTGATATGTGCACATGCACATTCATTAATAGAATCTATGTACTAGAAAGGAAAAACATTCCCACATCCTTACAATACTGCACACAAACGGTACTCTCTGTCCTCATGTCCACCTCAATGACATCACCTGTACCAATGTAATGCCCCCCCCCCCCCCCCCCCAATCAGCAATGTTGTGTGTCTCTACAATTTGGCTGCCAAATGAATTTGTGTTGTGAAAGCAAGAAGGGCCATCCCCTGACTCCTGGTGTACAAACTTGTATCTTGCAGATGTTTTGGCATTCGGCGGGACCTGGAGTCCCTGAGACGCCGGTTATGCCGTATACAGTGGGACAGCCCCAACCTAATCAGGAGTATGCGACGGCGCCTCAGGGCTCAACGTAAGTATTGTAAACAGGGCGCCTGTACTCATTTGTAAATGTATTTATTTAATAATGCAAATGTTGTGTACAATATCAGTTTCCATGTGGCTAATAGGCAACTAGTAAGTCAGAACACCTCAGTCCCAGATCAAGGCCTGAGGTTGCTGCTGCCCTCCCATGAGTGTGGCTGTAACTTCCAACTAACCTCCTCTGAGATGAATAAGATGACGTGCCTCACTTCTGTATCCCCCTTTCTGGGGTGGATACTGTTTCCTGGTATTCTTGCCTGATGTCCTGCTCTTAGTGGATGTCATAGCATGATTTGAAAGTAATGTAAAGAAATAGTGCTTCCACCCCCACAAAAAAAAATGGCCATCCTACCATAGTCACAACTCAAAATGCTAACATGCTGCTGAGGAATGAGTGTTCCCTGCCAACACATCTTATAGTGTACTCCTATTTCAGACCAGCTACCAGGGTTCCCTGTCATGTCATCTCATGCATCTCACACCCCATGTGTCTAGCCCAGGGCTCACCACTGATCCCACATTTCCCCATTCTTGCCTCATGCCAGCCAGCCAGTCAGCTCCTGCACTGTGCAAGCCATGTTGTGCTGATCTCAAGGACAATCCTTTTACATACATAGGGTGCCAGCAGCAGGAGCAGGAGCAGGAGGAGGAGGCAGGACTGTCTGCTTCGGTGGTGGAGGAGGAGCAGGAGGAGAAGGCAGGACTGCCTGCAGCGATGGTGGAGGAGGAGGAGGACGACCCATGGCATGACATACCTCCCCTCGAGGAGGAGGAGGGCCCAACACTTCTAGCCCTCTCCGCACCACCCCCAGCCCCAGCACTGTGCCTCTTGCAGCAACTGGTGAATAGCCCAAACTAGTTGCTGCAGGAAGTGTCAGCGATGAGGCTAGAGATGTCAGCAATGAGGTTGGAGGTGTCGGCAATGCGGCAGGCTAATGAGCAGCACTTCAGGGCGCAGAGGCTGCTCCTGGTGCTGCTCGTTAGCCTGCTGCACAACGCCTTGTAGGGACGAGGGTGTGGCCTCCCTTGAAGGACTTTGGGGCGGGGGGTGCAGGGAGGAGGATGTGGCCTCCTGTGAAGGACTTTGGGAGGGGGGATGCAGGGAGGAGGATGTGGCCTCCCTTGAAGGACTTTGGGGGGTGGGGAATTGTACATAGTTCTATTTTTTTGTTAAATACACGTTGGAAATATTTTTTCATATAATAGGGTGGTGTGTCTCTACTTTGTGCACTACATATTATCAAATGCTGGGGTTGATGTGAGAGGAGTCAGCAAGCTGGGTTGCATGACAGGTGAAGTGTGACAGAGAAACTTTGGTGCATATGTGTCATAAGTGTGGCCATATAGAAGCCTACCTGTTCCTTACAAACTGCATGGCTGTATGGTAAGGGGGGAGGCTGGGTGGGCATTTCTGTTGAGGAACAGAAATGCCCATCCAGCCTCTCCCCCCCCCTTATCATAGAGCCCCACAGCACAGAGTTGTATAAGTAATAGATATGTTGTCTAGCACTAGTGATCTGCCAAGTAGAAACTTGCAGATAACCATATGTAGCACATAGACAAAGTTTGCTCTCTGATCACCAGACACTCTTACCCACAACCAAACCACATTGGTGAGGGCGAGGAAGGAGCTAGAAACAGTTGGGTCATCTTTTCACATTGAATGTATCAGCAATGGTATATAGTGCAGAGGAGAAAATAGAAAAAAACAACGGTAAAAGCATTAGATGGATATTTACTTCATCACAATAGCAATATAATACATCAGGTACAGAAGAGCACAGGCTAGGGGACTTATATAGGCACCGGGCTGTAGTCACCTGCAGGTAATTTAGAATAGGAACTGTAACCAGAACCCCTCTCCCTCACCATGACTTACGAGCTCAAGGCCGTGGTAGGCACGCACCTGTGGCCACCTTGCAGGATAGAATTTAGAAATGTTGTTGTTCCATAACTATGGAGGATTGTAGGACTGTGTTGAATAATGTGTAAAAGACATTCAGTGCATATATGCTTCCCCCCCTCCCCACCCCCAACAACCTTGAGAATGAGTGGGCACTTCATAAAAGGGGACTGGGGTTCACCACATAAAGAAGGATGGAACCTAGCGGGGAGACACATGAGGTGGAAAGCGGGAGAAAAACTACCAGCGGTGGATACCCGTGAACCTGGTGAAAACAGAGGTAAGATTTGAATGCAGAGAACATACAGAGAATGGGGAGCCCTTGACCATGAGGGATGCACACATCCATTCTCAGGGTCTCTTCCCCTCCCCCACCCCACAGGCAGCCACAACTGAGTGTGTCCAATAGAGAACAAGACATCTGTACAAAGAAACAATCATGGCTCTCAGAGTCCAGTGTATTACAGTCCACTGCTGTCTCTTGCAATCCTTTTGACCAGCTGTCCTGCAAGATGCAAGAAGTGTTTGTTTAGCACCTACATAGCAGAAAGGGAAGAGGGGCTGAGAGGTATGAGCTTACCTTGAACTTGTGGTATAAGAATCTGTTGGCTCCAAGGGACCAGAGGCCGCCTGCTTCATCAAAGGAGAGAGAGAATGGGGGGCAGTGAAGGAGCACATCACACAGAGGAAGGAGCTCTTGGAGGGTAGAGAATGGAGAGTTGATCAGATGTAGAAAATGCAGAGTATATGCTAAGCTACCAGCTAACACTCAGTCTGAAACAAAGCCCACACACCAGTTATCTTTCAAAAAGTCCCCCCCCAAAAAAACAAACAAACAAACAAACAAACAAAAAAACCCAAACAGGTATACAAAAGCATATACTGGCAAAAACAAGGTTTACTATAACTGAAGCTAAAACGCTTTGAAATACCACCCCATAATCTAAAGAAAAACCTCTAAAGTGCAAGCACAGAGAAAGCAGTTTTAACGAGGCACCAATAAAGGGAATACAAACTTCCAAATGGGAAGAGCAGCAGGGGACGTTTATCATTATCATCCATAATCGAAATGAGGACGCCCAAAACACAGAGCAGCTAGGGACGTCCATAGTTCCCTACCTATAATCGAAATGAGGATATCCAAATCACCAGAGCAGCTGGGGACGTTTAGGGATTTTGTCAATAATCGAAACTAGGATGCCCATCTCAGGGACGCCCATCGCGTTCTTACATGGGCGTTCCTGGGATAGTATTTAAGCACCCTTCTCTGTATTTTTGATTCTTTGCATCGCATTGGTACAATGGCACCAAAGCAACCATCCACCCGCAAGGGTAATTTCAGCGACCCAGAAATTGAACTGCTGGTTCAGGAAATACAGAGGAGGCACACACATCTCTTTGCTCCACGGGCCAGAGGCTAGCTGCTACAACGAAGCAGAGAGAATGGGAGGCAGTAAGGAACTGGATCAATGCGGTCTTCCACTGTGGCAGGGATGTGGAAGACTGCAAACAAAAATGGCGCCAGCTGAGGCGTGATGTCAGGAGGAAGGCTGGTTCCAACCCCCCAGAAGATGACACCGCTAACTTGACCCCCATCAGGCGCATCATTCATGGGCTCTTGCCCTAGGAAGGGATCCACGGCATTGGGTCCCTTGACACATCAGCACAGCCTGAGGGCTCAGGTAGCTTGACCATTAGGAAGCTGGGGTATCTGTTGTGTTGTGCTGCACTACACTCTGTTTTACACAAGTGGGACACAGTGTGGTGCTCCTCAGTAGGAGAAGGGGTGAGAACACCACATGCAATACAAATCACTATTCATTACAGACCATGACACAGGGAATAGCAGGGGGGACGGCGGAGGGGGAGGATTTCCAGCAATGTGTGTATAGATTACTACTGTTTCACAGCTTTGGGGGTCTTCCCCACTCCCAACTCTTTTCCTATCACCAAATTCTGCATATCTCCTTCCCACACCTCTGTGCTGTAGCCTCTGCACTCCTTCCATAGTTCTATGTCTACCCACCTGCCTGTGTGGCTGTCTTCCACATCAGTCTCTGTAGTGCACTGCGCTCCTCGTCTTCAGCTCTGTACCATGTACAATGACATCTGTGGCTTGCCTGCCAATCCCATTCCTCACTATCTCTTTGCTGGGTCTTTGCGTGTGGGGCTATGTATATGAATGCTGAAACATAAAAGTGGGTTATTTTGACCAACACACTTCCTCCCCTTTTGCTATGCAGGTGATGACAGCTAGTCAGAGGAAGAAGCTGGCCCTAGTGGCCACCAGCCCCAGCACACAGAGCAGCAAACCAGTGGGCCTGCACAAGAAAGCACACAGGACCTTGGGGTGGAACAACAGGACCCAGCAGCAGCAGCAGCAGCGCCGGCTCTCCTTCCACCACCCGCAGCAGAGGCTCTTCCTCCACCACCCGCAGCAGAGGCTCTTCCTCCACCACCCGCAGCAGAGGATCTCCCTCCACCACCCGCAGCCTTTGCTGATGGTGGCACTGAAGAAGAAGAAGAAGATGATGCAGAAGGGGGGGCATCTCCTCAGCAGAGGCCATCCAGCCAGAGGAGGCAGCTACTGCACCTCGCCACACAATTGCTGGGCCAGAATGTGCACATGGAAGACTACTGGCGCCAGAAATTGGAGCTACAACGGGAAGCGATACAGCAGCTTCAACAGCTGGAGCACAGCATTGAGGGCCTACGCTGTGACTTGAAAGCACCTAGTACAGCCCTGATGCAGCAACAACTGGTGTCTACTTCCACCACTGCATAGCAACCACCCGCTAAGAAGAGGAGCTTGAGATCCTCAGCCTCCCCAGCCACTGGTCCAGCATCCACCACATCAGCTCCCCTTCTTGGTCCTGTGCCCAGGTTGCAAAGCAAGCCACAGAGCGCAAGGTGGCCAGACTTCCATAGGGCAGCCGAGGCAGCAGGCTGCCTTGTGGACACAGAGGAGATTGGGAGCTCATCAGAGGACTCGCAACAGAGTTCCCCTGCAGCACCAGCTGCAAAGGAACACGGTGGGAAGGGTAGGAGGGGATGGGGCCAAGGGAGGGGCAGGGAAAATGATGGGACATGCTGGGGGGTGAGAGTTGGAGGGAGGGGAATATGCACAGAGTGGGTGATGGTGGTGGGATGGGGTGGTGTTGGTATGTAAATACTGTATGATAGAAATAAATGTCAACTTACTCTCACAGAAAACTTGTCTCGATCAGTCTTTGCCTGGCTCTGACCCCCAGCTGGTGTGCACTCTGCTCTGTGGACAGGAGGTGGAGGGGGCTCCTCATCCTGTTCATCTGGGGCCTGCTGCTGTGGTGGCTGTGGCTCTTCTGGGAGGGCCTGTCCTCTGCGCATTGCCAAATTATGTAGCATGCAGCAGGCCAGGAATATCTTTGCCATCTTTTGGGGGCTGTATAGGAGCTTCTCTCCAGAACAGTCCAGACATTGGAACCTGTTCTTAAGTTGTCTAAAGGTGCACTCGAAGATGCCACGTGTGGGCGATGCCTACTGTTGTAGTTCTCCTCTGACCCTGTTTGTGGGTGCACTATGGGGGTCATGAGCCAACTCCGCTGTGGGTAGCCTCTCTCAACTTTGGGGAGAAGCAGGATGAGAAAGATGAGTGTGTAATGTTTGGAGAGGGTACCTTGTGGAGGTGGGGGGGGGGGGGAATAGTGGGTTGTGGAGGGTTGCCCTGTGGAGGAGGTATAGTGCTGCACTTATGTAGGAGCCATCTGCCGATGATCTCCCTTCACTCAAACCTGCAGAAGATTCCTGAGTGCTGCAATATATAGGTGTTATGGGTGGAACCTGGTTATCGGGCACACACATCTAGAATCTCCCCCTGGGCATCACACACAACTTGCATATTTATGGAGTTGAATGCTTTCCTGTTCCTATAAATGGCCTCTCATGCCCGGGGGGGGGGGGGGGGGGTCTGAGTGCGATATGTGTGCAATCAATGGCGCCTATGACCGAGGGGAAGCGAGCTACAGTGTAGAAGTCAGCCATGTTGTTCTACAGGGCCTGGGGGGGGGGGGGGGGGGGGGGGGGGGGGGTTGGAGAAGGTGATGTACTCAGAGGTATGGGTAAGGAATGCATCAAGGAACTGGATGAGGCAGTTAGAAATGGAAGCCTAGGTGAGACCCATGTTCACAGATAGGACAGACTGGAAACTCCCAGTGGCCAGAAAAGATAGAGAAGCAGTGATCTTTAGGTGCACAGGGATGGGGTTGTTCCTACGGGTCCTGGGCCTGCAGTAGGGGTTTGAGCTGGTCACAAAGGTGTTAAATGACAGCCTATCAAAGCGGCACCTAGTGAGACACTGCAGGTCAGTGAGGTCTAGGAAACTGCTACAGGGCCTGAAAATTCCGGGGCGTGAGTATCTCCTGCGGTGCCTCCCGTCTTGCTCCAACATGTAAGCCACCTGTGCATTTAGTGCCTCCATTTCCCCACACTAGAGGTGCAATGCAGTAACACCAGAGCCCACCTCTCCCTACCAACTTGGTGAAACACAGCAGCAACAAACAGAAGCTGACACTCACTCTCCCACCACCGACAAACAATGCGGTCACACATAGCAGAGCCACACTGCAAGCACTCTCTGACCCACTACAAACTCTGCTGCCACACCCTCTAGCCACTCACTCACTCTCCAAGCAGTCTTCACAAACACGCTGCAGCAGTACACAAGACAAAGAGACAAACAAAGACTATAAACAGGTAAGGGAATGAAAAATGAACTTAGGGACAGGGGAAATAGAGGAAGGAGTAGTGGTGTCTGGGTTTGGGGGCTAGAAGGGGTAGGGAAAGCTGAAAAGGTAAAACACAAATGAGGAAGGTGAGGGTGAAAATGTTCTGACTATGGCACACAGACATAGGTAACAGGTACTCAACAAACTCTCAGCTTTCTCTCCCAACAACGCTCTCACCAGTCTCCAACTGCACAAAATCGCTAATGGGTCTAAAGACGACTTCCCCCGTAACCTGGTCGCTTTCATTTCAGGTCTAACTAAGGACGCCCATGTTCCCACCCATGCAAAAATATTTCGCTAGCCATTATACGCTGGGGGCGCCCATCTCGTAATGCCGCCCATAACACGCCCCCTGTGGGGATGACCATAGATGGGTGTCCTCGCACTGAGGATGCCCTTACGGCCCTGTTTCGATTATTATTGGATTTGGGCAACCTTCTTTCACAGGGACATCCATGTGCCATTTGTGTTGCTTTCTGGACATCCTTCTCTTTTGAAAATGAGCCTGACTACCTTCAATAAAACCATTGCCATCTTCAAGATCCTCTGTGTTAGTTAATTGGTAATTAAACAAAATGAAGGTAATTAGCCAGTGTTTTCAGTCAGTTGGAATGTAAAACAAGCCAGCATTTCAGCTGTGCCAGGAGATTACTACTAGGGAATTCATCTGTGTAGTTGCTATTTGTTTTCCTATCTGAACCTTTTAATTCCCTGACAAATCCTTCTCTTGCACACACCACAAACTCACACACATATACACCCATGTGCACACAAAGAAGCACCCACAGAATTACTTACACACACATACACCCTTTCCCATCTAGCTTTTGATTCCCTAATTAGTACTTTAAAATGTAATTAATTAGCTCAACATAGGAAGTAATGATGATGAAAACAGAAGAATTTGAAATTATAGGTCACAGATTAACCCGATGGAAAATAAAATAAGAAAAACTACCTCTGAGAGAGATCAAACAAAAACAAAACAATTCAGATCATGTCTTGCATAGTGCAATCGTGAGGCTATATTGTGGCAGGGAATACCTGTAGTGGCATTAGTACATATAGAGGGAAGTTCTATAAATAGCACCAAAACCTAGACACTGAAAATATTGACGTTCTGATGGTATTGCATAAAGGATAGCCAACCTTTATAAAATACCGGCATTGCAAACAGATCGCATCTAACCTTGGGTGCCAGACTTACACCTTATAGAAACAGGTGTAAGTCTGGTACCCAAAGTTAGGTGCAGATCGGACAATTTCTATAAGTTGGTGCATAATTTTTGAGAGTGCCCATGACCCACCCTTGCCCCTGCCATGGCCATACCTCTTTTGACAGTGCACAAGAAATGTTAGGCACCAAATTATAGAATAGCACACAGGGAAGATTCGTGCACAACTTCAATTAACACCGATTAAGTGATCAATTGGTACCTATTAACTTGTTAAGTTGTGTGCAGATCCAAGATCCGTGCAGAAATTCTGGCACCTAACGTTTGGCGCTATATATATAGAATCCATGGATAGGGAGCAATTCTATAACTGGGCACAGAAGTTAGGCAGCTAGATGCAGTGCACTGAGTGCTAATTCTATAATGGCATCTGTTATAGAATACTAGCAGAAGTTGGCATCTATGTATACTTTTGGAGTGTACGCCACATTTTATGTAAGCTGTGCCAGGACAAAGTCCCGTTTGTTGTGTATCCAACTCTGTAGCTGGTTTTCTCATATTAAGCGTGAAATATTGAATGATCCCCGATGCAGGCGTTGTGCACCGAAACACGGCCCATATCAGGTCAATGATGTACAAGATTGATGTATTGCAGTACTAGACTGAACTATATTATGGAATTAAGGGATTTGTCCTGATTTTGAAGGCTCTTGGTGCCTTTTCTGGTTTTTGTGGACTTTGTTTTGTGCTTTGAACCCTCTCTGAGCTGCTGTATGTACATTTAGGCTCACCCATATAAAAAATAAGTGTTAGTGGGCATGCCTAAGTGTGGCACTTACATATATAACTTACAATAAGCAATGGGCCAGATTCTATAGATGGCACCTAAAAAAATCTGTGTGGTAAATATTTTCACCTAAGCGTATTCTATAAGTGGTGCCTAGATTTAGGTGTGGTATATAGAATAAGCTTAGGTAGAAATCCTAGTGCCTAAAACTATGTGCGTCCATTTAGGCCAACGAAAATGTGGCCTAAATCCCTGTATGTAGATTTGCATGCACTGGGCCATATTCTATAACTGCGTGAGTAAAGTTTGGAACTCTCATGAAATGCCCATTTCTCCACCCATAGCCACACCCCTTTTGAACTGCACGCATTAGAATTTAGGCACAGTTCATTACAGATTATGCTTAGCAAGTTGTGCATGCAAATTCTAATTATTGCCAATTAGTGCTTATTATTATTTCTTAAGTGCTGTTATCAACGCTGATTAGCTTGTTAAGCCAATTACGTTATACAGTTTGTTATAGAATATGTCTAGATTTCAGCACAGATCTCTAGGCACGGCATATACAGTCCAGGGCTATGTGCATAAATGTTTCACCTGACCAAGCCCGTCCTTTGTGAATGCTCCTTGCATTTATTCACTGAGTTGTATATGTAAAATATTGAATAGTACTTAGCACTCAATTAGCATTTATGTGCTTAAGTGTGCACCTATCCTCGTAAGTGCTAGTACTACTACTACTACTTATCATTTCTATAGTGCTACTAGATGTATGCAGCGCTGTACACTTGAACATGAAGAGACAGTCCCTTCTCAAAAGAGCTTACAATTTAATCAGGAAAGATAAAACATACAAGGGTACTGTACAAGTGAATAGGGATTAGGATTTACAAGCAGCATCAAAAAGGTGGGCTTTTAGCCTAGATTTGAAGATGGCCAGAGATGGAGCTTGATGTACTGGCTCAGGAAGTCTATTTCAGACATATGGTGCAGCAAGGTAAAAGGAATGGAGTCTAGAGTTGGCAGCGGAAGAGAAGGATACAGATAACAGAGATTTAGCCAATGAACAGAGTTACTGGGGAGGAGTGTAGGGAGAGATAAAAGTGGAGAGGTACTGAGGAGCTGCAGAGTGAATGCACTTGTAAGTCAATAAGAGGAGTTTGAGCTGTATGCAGAAACGGATAAGAAGCCAATGAAGTGACTTGAGGAGAGGGCTAATATGAGCATAGCGACACTGGCGGAATATAAACTGTGCAGCAGAATTTTGAAGAGATTGAAGGAGGAGAAAGATGGCTTAGTGGGAGACCTGTGAGAAGCAAGTTGTAATAGTCTAAGCGAGAGATGATGAGAGTGTGGATAAAGGTTTTGAAAGTGTGCTCAGAAAGGAAAAAACTAATTTTGATCTGTTGGCAGTGCCGTAGCGAGGGTGCCTAACACCCGGGGCGGGTCGCCGCTGCGCACCCCCCCCCGGGTGCAGGGCACGGCGCCCCCCCTCCGGAGCGCACCCGCCCCCCGAAATGCACCCTACCTTGCAGCGGGGGGCAGGCAGGAGGGCCGATTCGCCCCCAGTGCACGTCACTGGGAGCTGCGTTGGCTCTGCTGCTTACCTGCTTTCTCTGCCCCGGAACAGGAAGTAACCTGTTCCGGGGCAGAAAGAGCAGAAAACCAGTGAGCCGACACCCCCCCCCCCCAGCGCGTGCACCCGGGGCGGACCGCCCCACCGCCCCTCCCCTTCCTACGCCACTGTCTGTTGGATATGTGCAGAGAAAGAGAGAGAGAGAGAGAAGAGTCAAAGATAATCCCAAGGTTATGAGCTGATGAGACAGGGAGGATGACAGTGTTATCCATAGAGAGAGAATGGGGGAAGAGGAGAGGTGGGTTTAGGGGGAAAGACAAGAAGCTCAGTTTTGGTCATGTTTATTTTCAGATGGCAGTGAGACATCCAGGCAGCAATGTCAGACAGAATGGCTGATACTTGGGTCTGGATTCCTGTTGAGATTTCTGGTGTGGAGAGGTAGATCTGGGAGTCATCAGCATAAAAATGATACTGAAAACCATGGGATAAAATCAGAGCACCAAAGGACGAAGTATAGATGGAAAAAAGATGTCCCAAGACAGAACCCTGAGGTATACCAACTGATTGTGAGATAGAAGTGGAGGAGGATCCACCAGAGTATATGTTAAAAGTGCAATGGGAGAGATAAGAAGAAAACCAGGAAAGAACAGAGCCCTGAAATTCAAGTGAGGACAGCATATCAGGGAGTAGGCGGTGATCAACAGTAGTCAAAAGCAGCAGATAGATCAAGAAGGATGAGGATATTATAAGTACTAGCATTCTAAAAATGTACACGTGAGTTTGGTGCATAAATTTGAGCACCATGTTATAGAATGAGGGGTGATGCTACACAGGGCCTATGTTGGGGGGAGGGCAAATAGGGCAACTTTCATGAGCTCCACAGCTCCATGGGGCCCCTATAGTCTGGTATCTCTTTTCCTCCCCCCACCCCATTATCATATCTTCCTCCCCCTCCCCAAAATCATTTAAGAAAAAATAAATAATACACAATTAGTGCATGGAATCAGGCAAAATTCTGCAAAACTCTTTTAAACACATTTTGCAGTAGCTTGTATTTCCTGCACTAAGTGTGCATTAAGGCTTAGCACCCTTTAATGGAAGCGTCCCCAACATTAACTGGTTAGTGCTGAATATCGGTGCTATTAGGTTAACATTTTGACATGCCACCATGCAATTTTCATACCCATTCAGCACTGGTATATGGATACTGGCCAGAATTGAATTCCCAGATATAACTTGGCCAGTGCAACTTACTTTATTTATTTTTTTGTCTATTAGATTGTAAGCTCTTTGAGCAGGGACTGTCTTTCTTCTATGTTTGTGCAGCGCTGCGTACGCCTTGTAGCGCTATAGAAATGCTAAATAGTAGTAGTAGTAGTAGGAATGCCGCCTGGACCTCCAGCCAAAATTAATGTGGTCGATGTCCAATTTCAATTTATGCAGTTCAATCTGTACATAGCCATATAAATTGTTTTGAATATTGACCTCAATAGACCAAATCTTGTATATAGCAGTGACCACTCTGGATTGTTTGGAAATACCCAGCAGATCCTAATGGGTAGACTAATTCCTTGTTACTCAGTCCCAGAAGGGCTGTAAAATAACTGCTAGTGGATCTATCCTTCAGGGAGCTATTCAATACTTTTGAAAGCTTAGCTACATTACTAGACTTTGAAGCTATGCTACTATATTTTAAATCCAACTAAACTACTTGTTAGGTTTAAAAGATAATAGTATAGTTTTTTATTACATTTGTACTCTGTGCTTTCCCACTCATGGCAGGCTCAATGCGGCTTACATGGGACAATGGAGGATTAAGTGACCTGCCCAGAGTCACAATGAGCTACTTGTGCCTGAAGTGGGAATCAAACTCAATTCCTCAGGACCAAAGTCCACCACCCTAACCACTAGGCCACTCCTCTAGCTGAGATAACATTTAGCCATCCCTCTGACCTCATGTGCACCTTTCCTTAAATTAGTCACTTTATTTTCTAACTCCTCTTACCTGTCTATATGATAACCATCTCTCTGAATTCATGTGCAACTTTCTTTAAATTAGTCACCTTACTTTCTAACTATACTTACTCTCTTACCTATCTATATGTTCTATCATTGCTTATACCTTTCACTGTCAATTAAACTATTCTATTACATATTGTGTTGACTGTAAGTAGTACACTACATAATAATATACTACATAATAGTTTCTAAGTAGTATACCACGCCATACTTTGTATTATTATTTGAATATTTTTACTGCTGTAATTGTCTATTGTTCATGTTTGATTTATTCTTACTGTACACCACCTTGAGTGAATTCCTTCAAAAAGGTGGTAAATAAATCTTAGTAATAAATAAAATAGTAGAATAGTTAGTATTGGCAGCAGTCTAAAGTTATCTATACCCTAGGCTGGCATTTTTATTTGAAAGCAGTGCTAGCTGGTGAATAGATAAGGGGCTTTTGAAAATTGAACTCAACTACTCCCACCCTCCTTCCACATTCAGCATGAAATGATCAGTGAGTTTCTTAAACACTGGCCACCATGCAATTTTCATTCCCATTCAGCACTGGTATATGGATACTGGCCAGAACTGAATTCCCAGATATAACTTGGCCAGTGCAACTTATCTTTATACTGGCAATATTCAGACCAGTACCCAGATAAGTAAAGGGGGAAAAGGACAGTCTTTTTATTATCATATCTTTATCTGGACAGTTACCCAGACAATGGACTTAAAATGACTGATAACTGAGTAAACACTGATTGTTGCATTTGTCCAGGTGCTACATCTGAATAAGTGGAACCAACGTTTCAGTTATCATGCTGATGGCTAAAACATCGGTTCCACTTACTCAGATGCGGCAAGACCTGGACAATGGCAACAATCATGATGCCAACCAGCCATGGAAACATAAGAGAATGGATAAATACTGTCTCCCCCAACAGACCACCCCAGGGTTACCCCTATAGTGCCAAGGCAGTATGAAAATCTGGAAATGGACTCTGAGAGGGACTTATCCATATGGGAGTCATTTCTACCTATATAAGTCATGCTGAATATGGACCTCAACATATTTATCTGATATATATTGTTTTAGGATAACTGATCAAGCTGAGCTTGTTTCCTGGTGTTTTACCTTATAATGGAATAAACAACTCATGAAGGCTGAACTTCCTTTTTGTCTGAAATGCTAAGACCTACAAATTTACTGCTCTGGGGATTTATGATTCCTGACCTGAATAGGAAAGCAGTAAATCAAAGTATGCTAACTGACAAAGGAGCTGGATCCTACTGTGTTGAATCAACATGCCAGCTCAAACTTGTAATTTCAGTGGATATACTGCATTCCCCAACAAGTTAGTTTGACAGATGTAGACAGTGTGCATGAGGCATGCTGTCCATCTGACACTGTTTTTCAGATTCCGCTCCACCCCTGTGCAGAACAAAGGAATCAATAAACCATCCAGCATGTCTCTAGATCTCTGTCCTTTTTCCTATCAAAAAGGAAGAGATGTGTTAGAAAAAAAATCCTTTGGAGATTTGCAAGCAGACTGGACTGGGTTCCTGTGTTTACTCTTTCCTGAAATGTGTGCATTAGAAACCAGTACTGCCTATTTTTCTATATCTGATTCTGTTTTCTATAACTATTGTGTTTGGTCTTTTTAGCCAAAATATTTATTTAAAATATTTTTATTTTTTCCAATCCAGTAGATGTTGGCAAGATTATACATAAGTGACTGAGAAGGTCTATCTTTCTATTTGTCTGTCTGGGAGCAAAATAATTCTCTAAAAACTTAATGGAACAGGACCAGATTTTGCATGAGGAAAAACTAGTGAAAAGATACGAGTTCAAAAATGGGCTAGATTGGACTAGGGATCCAAAAGAAATAAGATTACCCCCAAAAGAGACTCTATGAATTTTTATAGGAGAAGCGGTGCCAACTTCAGTAGCAAAGAAACATTGATAAATTGAAATATAGCAGATAAGAAATTGCTCCTTCCAAATTGTTCCTCCCATAACCTCAATTCTCTTGGTCATAGATATACAAAAGCCACACATATTCACAACAAAGGTATACACACTAAAACATATACACAAGTACACAAAACACAGTGAGTATCCTAGAGGGAAGGAGCTAAGCGACTTTACCACATTCTCTGGAAACAAATTTCAGAGTTTAATTGCACATTGAGTGAAGAAATATTCTCTTGATTCGTATTAAATTTACTGCTTTGTAGCTTCATCGAATGCCTCTAGTCCTAGTATTTTTGGAAAGAGTAAACAAATGATTCACGTCTACCCGTTCTACTCCACTCATTATTTTATAGACCTCTATTATATGTCCCCTCAGCCGTCTCTTCTTCAAGCTGAACAGCCCTAGACGCTTCAGCCTTTCCTCATAGGGAAGTCATCCCATCCCCTTTATTATTTTCGTCACCCTTCTCGGTACCTTTTTAAATTCCACTATATCTTTTTTGAGATGCGGTGACCAGAATTGAACACAATATTTGAGGAGCGGTCACACCAAGGAGTTATATAAAGGCATTATAACGTCCTCACTTTTGTTTTGCATTCCTTTCCTAATAATACCTAACATTCCTTCTCTTTCCTCTCTGAGCACAGTGTCAGTCATCTCTATTTATATTCTCTCAATATAATTGTCAGTAGGTGATTTTCTTGTTTCTAATTGATTTATATGAAGCTGGAATAAATGTGCACAACAATGTCTGAATGATTTTTGTTGTGAATCTGATACAATTTTTAAAAACTAGTCAAACTGAAAACAGGTGGAACATCAGCCGGTTTGAGTTATCAGTACAAAAGCATCACCATACTGGGACAGACTGAAGGCCTATCAAGTGCAATATCTCATTTCCAGCAGTGGCCAATCCAAGTCACAAGTACCTGGCATGATCTCAAAAGAGTAAAATAGATTTTATGCTGCTTATCCCAAGTTCATTTTAATAATGGTTTATGGACTTTTAGGAATTTATCCAAACCTTTTACACCTTACTATGGGGCCCTTTTACAGAACAGCTATTCCAGGACTACCACTGGCCCAATGCGAATACCAGCATTAGTTCTGCGTGGAGCGTGTGTCATTTATGGGGGGAAACCCATGGAAATGGTTAGTGTGGCAGTAACCCAGAAGTAATTGGGCATCATTGCATGCTGCCTGGTTACCATTGGGTTACCATGGGAGCCCTTACCACTACCTCAGTGGGTGGAAGTAAGGGATCCCCACTGCATGGTCACATGGTAAGAGTTTTTTTACCGCATGGCCATTTTGTTTTGGGCCCTTTTTCCCACAGCTTGATAAAAGGACCCGCAATCTAATTACTCTTACCATATTCTCTGGCAACGAATTCCACAGCTTAATTATACATTGAGTGAGGAAACAGATTTCTGATTTTTAACAATTTATTACTTTATAGCTTCATTGCATGCCCCCTAGTCCTTGTATTTTTGGAAAAAGTAAACAAACAGTTCTCATCCACCCATTTCACTTCACTCAGTATTCTATAAACATCTATCTTATCTCCCCTCAGCCGTTTCTTATACAAGCTGAAGAACCCTAGTATCTTTCTTTTTTTAATACTTTGTATTCAGGGTCCAAAGCACAAAGAACATTAGGTACAGAGCAAAACTGAACTATATAACTATAAAAGAAAAACATGCAATCACAACAACCAAGTGTACATATAATATTGAGTATTAATTAGCTATTAAACATTAATTAGCTGCCTCTTGGAAATTGGCAGTAACAGCAAAAGAAGGCAATGCATGTAGCACTGGGCAGCCTGGTTTCATTTTCAATTTGGCACAATACAGTATTCCCCCGATTCTATATATGGCACCCAAATTTGGCTGCGCATGGAAGATGTGCACATAAATTAATTAATGAGTCATTAACAATCAATTATTGGTATTGCCACTAATTTGGACTTATGCTTGCATCTTCCTATGTTCTATTCTATAATGCTATGTGCCCAAACTGTTTAATGCACAACTGAAGAGGGGGCGGGGCCACAGGAGGGGCATGGGCAGGTCAGGAGCATTCTAAATATTTGTGTGCAATATTATAGAATACTAGGGTGGCCCCCTCAACTTGTGCACCATGATTTACACCAGGCTTCAGCAGGTATAAGTCCTCATGCCCAAAGTTGGACATGGGAGTTAGCACTAAGCACTATTCTATAAAGGATGCTCGGTGCAGAGCACCCTTTTTATAGAATACTAGTAAAAAAGGCCCATTTCTCACACAAATGAAATGGGCGCTAGCAAGGTTATCCTCCGAGTTCCAGCTTGGCCCCCTCCCTCCCCCCTCTCCTCTGAGTTCCAGGCCCACCTCTCCCTCCCCCTCCCTTCGAGTTCCTGGCCCACCTCTCCTCCGAGTTCCAGCCTGGCCCCCTCCCTCTCCTCCGAGTTCCAGGCCCCCCCTCTCTCTCCCTCTCCTCCAAATTCCAGGCCCCCTCCGTCCCTCTCCTCCGAGTGATAGCCTGACCTGCGCTGGCCGCCCTCTTCTCCCAGTCCTCCGCCTGCCGTCACTTTCCTGCGTGCCGCCCAGAATTTAAAAGTTCTTACCTCGGGGTCCGGTGGCAGCAGTGAAAGGCTTGGTGCTTCAGCCTACCTTCCCTTCTCTCTCAGCTCTGCCTCTGGTCCCGTCCTTTGATTCCATGTTGATATAAGCGGGATATAAATGCTGGAAATAAAATTTGCCAACTTCATTTCTTAGTGCCCTCATTTCAGAAAGTGGCAGTGGAGTTTGGTATTCCCTTATGTGGTATGACAAAGGATAAGGGAGCTAAGAGAATAGTATGGAAACCTTTCAAAAGAAAGCTCCTAATCATTTTAAGAGAGAAAACAGAGATTTTGAGCAGGTACCTTCAGAGACTGGGGAATGGATGAGTCAGAGGGATGCAAGGCAGCAGTACCTGGTCTGCTCTGAGACATCAGTCTGATGTAGAATATTTATTTTTCACCTAGGAAGGAGGGGGGAATAACTTTGGCTTGCAGAGATGCCAGAATAGCCATGGGAGTCAGAAATAGCAACTGATCTCATCAAAATGACAAAGGGTTTCTCCAGCCCTGGATAGATGAATGTTTGCTTTATGGAATTAATAGAAAAGATTAGTTTAGAACTGTTTTCCAGCTTTCTAGTCTCTAAAAGTAATTCTTTTCTTCTGTGAACCATGCATGTATGCAGTGAAGGTGTATGTGTGTTTGGGGGGGGGGGGGGGGGGTTAAACAAAGAAAGCAGCTTCTGTGACAAGTGAGTGGGTCACTGCCAAGGTTGGCTACCCTGAATCTGAGATACATTTTGCTTTTATCTCAAGAAGTACTGAAAGAGAGAGAAAGGAACATTCTATAGTTTTGTTTTGAATTATGTGACAAGCATATGGGGTTAAAATTTGAACTGTCACATGGGAGTACAGCCCATCTGAGTTGTAGGCTCAACCTTGAGTTGTATCTAGAAGGTACCACTTTGGGGTCCTTTTATTAAGGTGTGCTAACAGATTTAGCGCATACTGATGATTAGTGCATGCTAAAGCCTAAGAAGCCCATAGGTATTCAATGAGCTTCTTAGTATTTAGCAAGTACTAAATCCATTAGTACACCTTAGTAAATGGACCCCTTTGTGTTGTTTGCATATCAACATTATGGGGTCCTTTTAGTAAGGTGCACCAATGGATTTAGTGTGTGCTAATGAATTAGTGTGCGATAAGTGCCATGCAGTCCATATGTTTACTCCTATATTAACCTTTCAACATATTCCTGACCTTAATAATGATGTAGCACAAATAGAGAGGTTAATACAGCATACACAGAAAGTATACAAACAAAAAAAGCAACACTGGGCCTTCAAGACTAGGACAAATTAAATTCTTTATTACTGACCCGACACGGGCCGTGTTTCGGCGCTAAACAGCGCCTGCTTCAGGGGTCAGAAACAAGATGTGGCAGGTGCTTTATTTCATTCTCAGTGTTCCCATTTTTGTTCAGTAGTGCTGGAAGTGGACAAGGTTCCTACAAAGAGACAAGTGAGATTTGGAAAGCTATCCTTCTTTAGTGTATTCATAGGTGCCCAGTATAAGAGGCTTAAGGAGGCTATGCCTCCCCAGCCACAGCAGGATGGATCAGCTGTTTCTATAGAAACGCTAAATAGTATTAGTAGTAGTTCTCCTGCGAGTCCTACTTCTCTGTGGGGTTTAAATAGCACTGCAGTGAAAGCCATCTCTAGTCTTGTGTATAACCAGTTGTAATTTGATTATCTTACTGCTGGGAGAGCAGAGCAGGGGGGTTGGCTATAGGTGTCCTGGGTTGCCAGGGAGATATTTAACTAGGATCATGAATTCCTGCACATGAGCAGTTCACACCAAAGAGACTTGCACTGACCCCTGAAATTTTAAAAGTGCTAAAAATAAGTTTTAAAAGTATTTGCATTAAATCTAATTGCTGTCTTATCTGACGAGATGGTGAGCCCTTAGGTCCCGCAAGGCCCCGAAGGACCTCAGAGGACAGCCGTGCAACCCCAAGTCTTCACCCGCGGCGACCGCCATTCACCGAGGGTTGAGCCCCCAGCTGCAGGCGGCCAACGGGACTTCCGGAACCGCGGGGTTGACGAGCTGACCCAATACTGGAACCAGGAACCAGGAGAGCAGGAGGGAACCCCAAAAGAGACCAAACCAGGCAACCGGACAGGCAGGCAGCTCACAGCGAAGGGAAACTGGCAACCGGTCAGGGCAGAAAGCTCACAGCGTAGTCGATCCAGGCAAAAGGTCAAGGCAGGCAGCTAACAGAGAAGTCCAAGAAATAAAGCCAAGGTCAAAACAGGAGAGCAAGGAAACCAAACCAAACACTGGAACACACGGAGACTGGCCTCGGGAAATAGAACCTGAAGCAAAGTCCTATCCCCGGCCTACTCCTTAAATACCGTCTGCCTCAGCCTCCCAGCCCCCGCCGACATGGCCGACCAATCAGAACCCGACCACTAACAGAACTCCTCTGATTGGCTCCTTCTGATCTTCCAGGCGGGAACACGGCACCAGCCCCCCAATCCAACTCTTCAGAGGCGGCGCTACGGGTACCCGCCCCTGAAAGAGAAAGAGATGCTGGCCATCATGTCACGGCGCTAAACTTCCCACTGGCATGCGCACTGCCCTCACCGCCGGTGACCGCGAGCCCGGCAGCCGCGATCGTCGGCCCAAGACCCCGATCCCGAACCGGGCGGCCACCGCCGCGACAAGTCCCAGCTCCGCGCCGCAGCCTCCTGAGGGCCGGCCCCCGCCGCGAAGGACCCCGGCTCCCGCGCCCAGCAGAGGAACCACCGGAGGGAGCGGCGGACGCGACAGTATCCCCCCAGATGCCCCCTTCATCCTGGGTCCTGGTTTTTGAGGATAGCGATCATGGAAAGCCCCTACCAACTCCGGGGCATGTACATTGGTAGCCGGCTCCCAGGAGTTATCCTCGGGACCAAAATGCTTCCAAGATAACAGGTAGAGCAGCTTTCCACCACGTCTCTTGGAGTCTATGATTTCTTCAACTTCATACTCGGGATCGGGGTCAGCCTCCAGAACAACTGACTCCTTACTCTGTGGATGCCACTTAGATCCCCGAAAAACCTTCAGCAGGGAAACATGAAAGGCATTATGGATCCGCAGAGTTCTAGGTAGCCGCAGATGGTAGGTCACTGCTCTGATCCGAGACTGGATCACAAAAGGCCCAATGTACCGTGGTCCCAGCCTCCGAGAGGGCACCCGGAGCCTCAGGTACTTGGTACTCAGCCATACCTTTTGCCCCGGCTGCAGAACCGGGGCGGGGCGTCGGTGTCGATCTGCAAATGACTTATACCTGGCGGCTGCTTTATGAAGTTGTTCTCAGGCCATGTTCCAGACTTCCCGCAGGTCAGCAAGGGTCTGAGTAACCAGGGGCGTAGAGGAGTCAGAGGGAATGGGCGGAGGAAGCCGCGGATGTTGTCCATATACCATGAAAAATGGAGATTGCCCAGAGGCGGAGTGTTCGCTGTGGTTATAGGCAAACTCGGCCCATGGGAGAAGAGATGCCCAGTTGTCTTGCCGGCTGTTAACAAAAGCCCTCAGGAACCCCTTCAACGTCTGGTTAATCCTCTCGACCATCCCGTTGGTCTGGGGATGGTAAGCAGAGGAGAAATGGGTGGCCACCCCCAGGGCGGAACACAGGGCTCGCCAGAATCGTGAAGTGAACTGGGCCCCCCGGTCGCTGATGATCCTGACTGGTAGCCCATGGAGCCGGAAGATATGTTGGATGAACTGCTGGGCTAACAGTGCAGCCGACGGAAGTCCTGACAGGGGAACAAAGTGTGCCATCCGGGAGAACCGGTCTACCACCACCCAGATCACAGTGTGCCCCTGGGAGCGGGGAAGATCTGTAATGAAATCCATAGACAATTCCTCCCAGGGAACCGCAGGAAAGGGCAAGGGCTGCAGATTCCCCAGGGGCGTCCCACCACCGACTTGGTCCGGGCACAGGTGGGGCAGGTCGTGACAAACTGAAGGATATCTTGGTTCATAAGAGGCCATCGGTACTGTCGAGAAATCAAACGAAGGATCTTTTGAAACCCGAAGTGCCCGGCCCATACAGACGAGTGTCCCCAGTGCATTACCTTTTCTCAGTCCTGCGGGGGTACGAAGTCCCACGTTGGGGCGACCCCACCCGGAGCTGCACGAGGCAAGCCGGATCCAACATTGGATGAGGTTCCTCGATATCCTCTGGAACTTCGAAGGCTCTGGAGAGAGAATCCGCAGGGGTATTCTGTGCAGCTGACCGGAACACAAGTTGAAACCGGAACCTGGCGAAGAACAATGACCAGCGGCCTTGCTGCGGATTCAGTCTTTGGGCTTCCTGCAGATACAAGAGATTTTTGTGATCCGTAATCACTGTAAATCGATGCTCTGCCCCTTCTAGTAGATGTCACCACTCCTGCAGGGCCAACTTCAGAGCTAGTAATTCTCTATCTCCTACAGTGTAATTGCGCTTGGCTGGGGAAAACTTTCGGGAGAAGAAAAAACAAGGTTGACGCTGGCCCTTGGCGTTAATTTGAGAAAGGACTGCCCCGGCGCCCAAAGCAGAGGCATCCACCTCTACCACAAAAGGTTTGTTCGGATCCGGGGCCTGAAGGATGGGAGCAGATTCAAATGCTTTCTTCAACTGACTGAATGCCGTTAGTGCCTCGGCCGGCCAGTTCCTAACATCTGCATGCTTCTTAGTGAGTGCTGTCAGCGGAGCTGTCAGTTGAGAATAATGGGGAATAAACTGGCGATAGTAATTAGCAAACCCCAGGAACCGTTGTAGCGCCTTCAGGCCTTGGGGTTGCGGCCATTCCTGGATAGCGCGGAGCTTGTCTGGATCCATACGCAGACCCACAGGTAGTAGAATATGTCCCAAAAAAGGCAGAGTCTGCTGGTGAAAGGAGCATTTGCTGAGTTTGGCAAATAGATGATACTGCCTCAAGCGCCGGAGGATGGTCCGAACATGGACCACATGCTCCTGGGGATCTTTAGAAAAAATCAGGATATCATCTAGGTATACAATTACCGTAGAATAAAGCAGGTCCTCAAGGGCGAAGTTCATGAACCTCTGGAACACCGCTGGAGCATTGCACAGGCCGAAGGGCATCACCAGATATTCAAAGTGCCCCTCATGCGTATTAAACACAGTTTTCCATTCGTTCCCCTGCCGGATACGAACCAAGTTGTAGGCTCCAAGGAGGTCCAATTTGGTGAAGATCTGGGCCCCCTGCAGCCGATCAAACAACTCCGGAATAAGGGACAGAGAATATCGGTCCTTTATGGTGATGGCATTTAGGCCCCGGTAGTCAATGCAGGACCTCAGGGAGCCATCTTTTTTTGTCACAAAAAAGAATCCTGCTCCGGCAGGGGACGTGGAGGGGCGAATGAATCCTTTCTGGAGATTCTCCCGGATGTAAGCTTGCATAACCTTCGATTCCTCTCGGGACAGAGTATAGAGTCGACCCCGCGGTGGCATCTTACCGGTCATCAGATTAATAGCGCAGTCAAAGGACCGATGTGGCGGTAACACATCCGCTTCCGCGGGATTAAACACATCGGCAAAATCCCGGTACTCCTCTGGCAGAGCAGCTTGACAGACTGGCACAGTTCTAGGAGTAGCTACTACCGCGGGGCAACTGGATTCTCGACCCTTCAAACAGGTCTCGGAGCAGGCGCCACCCCAGGCTTGAATCTTCCCTAAAGTCCAATCTATTACAGGGGTGTGGCGCCGTAACCAGGGCAGGCCCAGTACCACAGGATGAATGGTACGGGGCAAAATCAGAAATTGAGCCTCCTCACGGTGGTCTTCACCCACCTGGAGCCCCAAAAATGGAGTCACCTCCGTGATAGGCTGGGGTAACGCTGTCCCCTGGATGGATGTTACTTGCAAAGCAGGCCGATGGGGCAGGATAGGCCATCCCATCTGCCGCAGGAGCTCCTGGCAAATGAAATTTCCCCCGGCCCCAGAGTCCAATAGAGCTCGGGTGTGCACCACTGTCTCCTGCCACCGCAGGGTCACCGGGAGAGTAATCAGGTTGTCCGGTAGGGGATTAGAATGCCCCGACCCCTCCCCTCAGGGCGCCTTGGGAGTGGCGTTTCCCGGCCGTGCGGGACAAGAGCTGATGAAGTGACCAGCCTCGCCGCAATACAGGCAAAGGCCGCCCCGAAGGCGTTGAGTCCTCTCAGACGGGGTTAACCGTTGACGACCGATGACCATGGGTTCCTCAGAGGCCTCTCTAGGCCCTCTGGGGCCCCATCGGGGGAAAGTACCCGATTAGGCCGGGACCCACCTCCGGACCCCCTCCGCCAGTCGGCGCGGGCTCTTGCCCTCTCCTGGAAACGGGTATCCACCCAGACACAGAGCGAGATCAAGGCATCCAGCTGCCCCGGAACCTCCCGACCGGCCAGCTCGTCCTTGATACGGTCCTGAAGTCCTTCCAGAAAGATAGCGGATAGGGACTCTTGGTTCCAGCGCAACTCTGTCGCCAGGGTTCGAAACCGGATAGCATAGTCCGCCACGGTCCCCTCGCCCTGTTGGACCCACAGCAGCTCAGAGGCGGCGGAAGACGGCCTTCCAGGAAGATCAAACACCATGCGAAACCGGCGCTGGAAATCCGCGTAGTTGTCCAACAGCGGATCTTGTTGTTCACATATCGGGGACGCCCAGGCTAATGCTCGTCCCGTTAGCAGGGAAATAACATAGGCCACCTTTACCTGATCTGAGGCAAAGGCCTCCGGTTGCATCTTGAAATATAAGTTGCACTGGTTGAGAAAGCCCCGGCAACTCCCAGGGACACCATCAAACCGAGTAGGCTCAGGGAACCAAGGTCCCGGGAAGGACCCTCCCGAATGGGGAGCCGCTGCAGCGGCCTGGTGTGCTGCAGCAGCCTGGTTCTGCACCTGGACCGTGGTTAGCTGAGAGCAGACATTCTGCAGGGCCCCCGACAGGGCGTTCAACTGCTCCTGCTGCTGCTGGAGAATCTTAGCCAGGTCCCGTAGATCGGGTTGCGTAGGCGAGCTCATGGCTTCAGGTTCCTGTCTTATCTGATGAGATGGTGAGCCCTTAGGTCCCGCAAGGCCCCGAAGGACCTCAGAGGACAGCTGTGCAACTCCAAGTCTTCACCCGTGGCGACCGCTGTTCACCGAGGGTTCAGCCCCCAGCTGCAGGCGGCCAACGGGACTTCCGGAACCGCGGGGTTGACGAGCTGACCCAATACTGGAACCAGGAACCAGGAGAGCAGGAGGGAACCCCAAAAGAGACCAAACCAGGCAACCGGACAGGCAGGCAGCTCACAGCGAAGGGAAACTGGCAACCGGTCAGGGCAGAAAGCTCACAGCGTAGTCGATCCAGGCAAAAGGTCAAGGCAGGCAGCTAACAGAGAAGTCCAAGAAACAAAGCCAAGGTCAAACTAGGAGAGCAAGGAAAACAAACCAAACACTGGAGCACACGGAGACTGGCCTCGGAAAACAGAACCTGAAGCAAGGTCCTACTCCTTAAATACCGTCTGTCTCAGCCGCCCAGCCCCCGCTGACATGGCCGACCAATCAGAACCTGACCACTAACAGAAGTCCTCTGATTGGCTCCTTCTGATCTTCCAGGCGGGAACACGGCACCAGCCCCCCAATCCAACTCTTCAGAGGCGGCGCTACGGGTACCCGCCCCTGAAAGAGAAAGAGACACCGGCTATCGCGTCACGGCACTAAACTTCCCACTGGCACTCGTACTGCCCTCACCGCGTGACCGCGAGCCCGGCAGCCGCGATCGTCGGCCCAAGATCCCGATCCCGAACCGGAAGTTCCAGATCTGCGCCGCAGCCTCCTGAGGGCCGGCCCCCGCCGCGAAGGACCCCGGCTCCCGCATCCAGCAGAGGAACCACCGGAGGGAGCGGCGGACACGACAATTGCAGAATTTAGGTGCTAGGAAGTGGGATTGGTATGCTATGTACTCAAATTTGCTCAAGCCATATGCAAATTAGTCCATTTTGGGAGGTTCTCATTTGCATATTTATGGGTAAAACTTGTTGGAAATGTTTACAGCCTTAATGTTAGGGCATGGCTCTGATCAAAAATGTGAACTTTGATCCAAAAACGAAGGATTTAGCTAGTGTTTTTGACTAAAAATTCCCATTATAGTGTCTGTATGTTAATCTGCATTCAAATAGAGCTCTCTGATTGGATGAGCAGCTCCTGTTAGAAAATCTGCCCGGGAACAGAGAGGAGAGGAGAGAATCAGTGGGTGGGTGGGTGTGGATGGCTGGAGGGGGGGCAGGGGAGAGGAGAGAATCAATGGGTGGGTGGGTATGGATGGCTGGAGGGGGGGCAGGGGAGCGAGGACAAAAAATGAAGAAGAAAGGCAGAAAGAAAATAAATAAATGGAAAGGAAGCCCTGGAAACGGAGTTAAGAGGACAGATAACAGCAGAATCGGATACTGGGCCAGCATGATCAGAAAAACAAAGTCACCAGACAACAAAGGTAGAAAAGATAATTTTATTTTCATTATAGTGTTTGGAATGTGTCCACTTTGAGAATCAGGTGCTCAACATTAAATGTTTATATTTATTTACTTATGTATGGCATTTTTTCCCACATTAAACATGAATTAGGATGTTTTGTGGCTCTACATGAGAATTGTGATATTATGATCCTTGTTTCATATTGTTGACAGTCTGCATTTTCCGTATGGGTGGTATATTGGTGTATTAGGTTCTGCCCAGTGTAATATTTATGGTACAGTAAGGTTCTGAGTGTGTTTTTGCACAAAGTTGTGCATAGTGTTTTGTAGTTGAGCGATTGTGGTTAGTATATGCTTTGAGCAACCACTTTATTCTTAGACGTATGATACATATCTAATATCTAAATTTAATAAAAGGTATTAATTGTGACTTTTATTTTTATTTATTTATTTTGTCTGTGTGTTTTCAGACAATTATGGATTTAAGCTCCACCCCTGGCCCCACCCCTAACCCCACCCCCTTTAGCCTCCCCAAACAGTTGGGCCACCAACCGCCTATGAGTGTATTGATTATTTTCATTCTCACTATCCAATGCTCCTTGTGATCTTGGGCAAGTCACTTAACCCTCCATTGCCTCAGGTACAAATTTAGATTGTGAGCCCTCCTAGGACAGAGGAATATCCAGTGTACCTGGATGTAACTCACCTTGAGCTACTACTGAAAATGGTGTGAGTAAAATCTAAATCTAAATAAATAAATAAATAAATAAATAAATAAAATAAATCCTATAATAGGGGTTGGAGGTGATTTTGGAGGTGAAAGTTGATGCCTCAGAGTATGTGTTTGGTGTCCCCATTTATCATGGAATGTGCTGGACTTTATTTTAACCACAGTTCAGAAGCTTGCCAGGTGCCCTTGACCTGGATTGGCCGCTGTCATGGACAGGATGCTGGGCTCGATGGACCTTTGGTCTTTTCCCAGTGTGGCATATACGTATGTACAGTTGGGATGGATTGATCAAGGTCTGCAGTTCTAGCATTGGTGAATGCAGCTTCCTATTGTAAATTGTGGGTTTTTGTATCGTACTGAATCTTTTTGTTGTTATTCAAAAACTGTTACAAGGATTTCTTCATTCTAACCACTGTGGTAGTTTGTTCTTTGCATCAGCCTGTCATGAGATTATTTTATGAGTTTGCTAGGGATTTGTATATTCTTTATTAAGTAGCTTTATTGCATGCAGACTATTCTTTCGGTTTGTTTGTTTGTTTGTGGTGGGGGGGGGGGGCATTTCATATTGGTGAGTTTGTGGTTTCTTCAAAAAAGGCTTTGGGTGAAAGTCTTTTAGCGAGCAGTAAGCCCTCGTTGGGCTTACCGCCACTTTGTAAAAGGGGCCATGCCAGTATAAAACTGTGTATTTTAATATGTTTTCCTACTCTTTCTTTGTCTTAAGATGGATATCCATCTAGTTTTCAATTTCATAATGTATCCAAACAGCAAATTAAGCCCATGAGTGCCATAACCCAATGCGCAAAGGTAGGGATACGTCTCACTCAGAGCCCTCTATATTACTTACATTGCTAGTAATTATAGCACCAACTTTCTCATTTTCAATTTCATTTATGACTTCAATAATATGCTGAGTTATATATTACCCAGTATATTTGTTCACTTTGGGTCTCTGTAGACCAGTAAAAGAATAGCACCAATATAGTTAGTTATGCTTTCTCTCTGAATATTAGACCATCCATCTGTGAGAGTTGTTACAGTGAAAACTTTATTAATCTGTTCCTTTATACTTTCTTAAACAATAACATACTCATCTTCAAGCAGGCGACGCAAAACACCATGGCGAGCTGGTAGTTTGTATGCTGAATGAGTTTTGCCAATAAAAATTCTCTGAGAAAGTTGAGAATTGGTGCCATTCAATATCTTTGCAAAAGCCTTATCAAATAGATCATTTCCAGAAGTAACACTGCACTGTCTAAATATGATGCTAGTGTGCCTGAAGACTGTATAAAGTGTTTTATTTTGTCTTGTGTTGATTTTCTTTTAGCCTAGATTAAGTGTTTTTCTTTTTTTTTTCCTTTTGTGAAGATCTTACATCGCTGATATTAAATTCTTAAGAGTATCTGTATGCAAATCAAAGAATGTCAGCATTTCATTCTATCTTCATACTTATTTTCATTTTGATGTAATTTTCTTCAAAGAAGTAGAGCATTTTGTGTACTTCATTGCAAGCTGGCTAATCTTTGTACCATTTGCAAAATGGTGTATAATTAACAGTAATATCCAATTATAAGTTTTTCTTCTTAATCTCTAAGAAAATGTTTCCATACTGACAAATTAAGCTGAGCTATTTTTGGGGGGAAATAACAACAACTAAACAATGTATACATTTTTGAACAGAAATGCTTAAATATAAATGTAAAACATCACCAAAAAAACCCATTTTAACAAAAACTACATTCTCAGCAATAATTGAATTAGTTCACTTTAAACCAACCATTAAGACAACTTTGCAATGGAAATGCTTGTTTTTCCTAGCTTTCCCTATTCAGCATTAAGGGCCCCTTTTACCAAGCTGTGGCAAAGGGGGGCCTGCGCTGGCGTCAGCACGCGTTTTTGATATGCGCCGAGGCCCCCTTTTATTGCAGCAGTAAAAGGTAGGTCTTTCTTTTTTTGAGGAAATGGCCATGTGGCAAGTGAAGCACTTGCTGTGTTACCATTTTGGGGTGTATCCCTTACCATTGCCCACTGAGGTGGCAGTAAGGTCTCCCACGCTAACCCGGCGGTAACTGGGCAGGACGTGGCACTGCTTGATTATCGCTGGGCACACACCAGCGCTACAAAAATAAAAATATTTTTGTAGTACTGGATAGGATGTGCGCTGGGGGTGGGAACTATCGCTGGGCTGATGGTAGCCTGGCAGCACTTCCTTTTTAGCGACCATAACTGTTAACATAGCAATCAGTTCAGAGAATCCAGGGACTGAGGTTGAAATTCCACTTCAGCTGTTTGTGATTTTTTTTTTTTTAACTGTGAGCCCTCCAGAAACAGAAAAAATACCTCCTGTAGCTGAATGTACACCACTTCAATAGCCTTCAGGCTTGCAGGTTCTTATACATTCAGGTACAGTAGGTATTTTTCTGTCTTTGGAGGGCTCACAATTAAAAAAAATAAAGTTGAAGTGGGATTTTAACCTATGTCCATTGGCTCCCATGCCACTGCGTTAGCATTAAGCTACTCATCTGACCAGAATACTGCTCTGTTAAGAATGTCCAGACTACCTGAAGCTGTCATAGAGCCTGGTATCCCTTACAGGTTTCACATTCAAGGGAAAGGAAAGGGGAAAGTAACCACTGGGGGATTAAAGAGGTGTCATGCCTTACTCCCTCCAGTGACCCAGTGCTAAACAGATTTTAACAAAGTGCTTGCATACTGCTTATAGGATTTGTACATTGCGCATACATACTAGGGCTATGGATGATCTTGCTCCCTTATCTTTAAAATCTAGGGGGTCCTTTTACAAAGGCACATAGGTGTCTAACGTGTGTGAAATTGGCACTACTGCCCGGCTACCGCATGCCCTGGGTGGTAATTCCATTTTTGGCTTGCACCCAAAACACACGGTAGAAAATATTTTATATTTTCTACCGCGGGGCACTTACCCGGCAGTAATCAGCAGTTGGTTCGCGCTGGATGACTACTGCCCAGTTAGCTAAGTCAATGACTGGTGTTAAGGTCTCAGGCCAAAAATGGACGCATGCTGGTTTTCATTTTGTCGTATGTCCATTTTCTGCCACATTAAAAAAAAATCCCTTTTTTCCAGGTGCGCTCAGGAAATGGACCAGCATGTGTCTAAAACATGTGCTTACACCATCACAGACCACTTTTGGCCAATCCTTAGTAAAAGGGCTCCTAGGTTAGTTTAAAAATGTGTGCCCTGGTATGCACATGAATTGGCTAAATTGAAAAATTCTTGCCGCCGATTGGAATATCAATGGAGGCGTTCAGCTGATCCTATTAAAAGGCTTTAAAGTTAACCAACTATCTTCAAATGTTGGTTTAGCCAGTTCACTTTAATTTGGCTAAACCTAAATTGGATATTCAATGCAGGTCACTGGAAACAGCCCGGCATTGAATATCCGAGCCCGGCATTGAATATCCGAGCTGACCTCCGACCATGGGAGTTAGCCAAGCTCCCTCCCGTAGTTGAATATCGGCCCCTAGATTTTTGATCTAGACCTGTTTCCGTCATGACTAAGTGTACCATGATGCAGGAAACTGAAAATAAACTTCTGTGGCAGCACACGCACGTCCCCATCTGCATCCCTATCTCTGATCCAATATCCCATTCACCCCCACCCTATATCATGTTCCAGTTCCTGACCCCCCTCAACATCAACAGCATACGCTGATTCTTCCCCTACCACCAACAGGATGTCTCAATCCCACTCCCTGCATCAACACCATGTCCCGATTCTTCTCCCAGCATCAACAGCAAGCCCAGATCCCTTCCTCAACATCAACAGTATGTCTCATCCCCATTTACTCCTGCATTAGGCAGATAACATGGGGATTTTACCACTGTGACTGCAGGTCTGCATTACTATCTATTGCACGATAAACATCACATTACCTGCTTAATGCACACAAAATTGATTTACAAAGCTGCTGTAGAAAATGGTTAGAATGTCTTTATGTGAGTCTTTCTAGCATGCTAAGGCCACTTCTACCACAGCCAGAAAATGGTAGATTTTCCATTTTCCGAATTGATGGCCATGCACTGTTGCCATTATCACACTGCCAATAACAAATAAGTACATAAGTATTGCCACACTGGGACAGACCAAAGGTCCATCAAGCCCAGTATCCTGTTTCCAACAGTGGGCAATCCAGGTCACAAATACCTGGCAAGATTCTGAAAAAGCCCAATACATTTTATGCTGCTTATCCCAAAAATAAGCAGTGGATTTTCCCCAAGTCAATCTAATAATGGTCTATGGACTTTTCCTTTAGGAAGCTGTCCAGACCTTTATTAAACTCCGATAAGTTAACTGCCTTTACCACATTCTCTAGCAATGAATTCCAGTCGTGAGAGGAGCCAGCATTCGTAGTGCACTGGTCCCCCTGACATGCCAGGATACCAACTGGGCACCCTAGGGGGCACTGCAGTGGACTTCAGAAATTGCTCCCAGGAACTTAGCTCCTTTATCTTGTGTGCTGAGCCCCACAAAACCCACTACCCACCACTACCATAGCCCTTACAGATGAAGGGACACCTAGATATGGGTACAGTGCATTTCTAGTTGGTTTTGGAGGGCTCACATTTACCACCACAAGTGTAACAGGTAGGGGGGATGGGCCTGGGTCCGCCTGCCTGAAGTGCACTGCACCCACTAAAACTGCTCCAGGGACCTGCATACTGCTGTGATGGACCTGAGTATGACATTTGAGTCTGGCACAAAAGATTTTTAAAGAGTTTTTTGAGGGTGGGAGGGTGTTAGTGACCACTGGGGAAGTAAGGGGAGTTGATCCCCGATTCTCTCCAGTGGTCATCTGGTCAGTTTGGGCAACTTTTTGTGGTTTGGTCTTAAGAAAAACAGGGCCAGGTAAAGTCGTCCAAGTGCTCGTCAGGGATGCCCTTTTTTTTCTATTATGGGTCGATGATGCCCACGTGTTAGGCACGCCCAAGACCCGCTTTCGCTATGCCTCCAACACACCCCCATGAACTTTGGTCATTCCCGCAACGGAAAGCAGTTGGGGAAGCCCAAAATCGGCTTTTGATTATGCCAATTTGGGCGACCCTGTGAGAAGGATGCCCATCTTCCAATTTGTGTCGAAAGATGGGCGTCCTTCTCTTTCAAAAATAAGTCTGATTGTGACTGCTCCTAGCAGGCTCACTTCAGTACTTCACTTATAATCCGTATACCTTCCATGTGGACTCTACTCCAAGTACTGTATCACAGGTTAATTAAATACTGCAAAATACCTGTCTGCCATCACTATGGTCACAGGCTATGATTCTCTTGAGGAACTCTTTTCTCATTAACCTCTTCCCAGGGCCTTTGTATTGGAACCGCTCACTCATTCTCTCTCCATGGACCTGGAGTCTCTGTATCGGGGCCTCCTACTCTCTCTTTCTCCTCGGGACCTCTGATATCAGGGCCTCCCTGATCTGTTCTGCATAAGGGCTTTTAGCTCCTCCTGACCTGATCCCCCGCCCTTCTGGCTCAGGCTCAGCCTTTGCAATCTAGCACCATCTGCTGCGAGGTAGCTGAATTGAGTCAACCTCGGCCTCTGCTTTGGCAGACTAGTGCCATCTGCCAAAAGGGGGCTGAACTGCATCAGTGAGGGAGTGTTTCCTGCCCCTACACTACTTACTCCCTCACAGCTTAATAGGTAACATACAAAGAAAGATAATAAAAGCAATGTTTACATTACTTTAAACATTAGGTAGCGTGTTTATAAAGCACATAAATTCTGAGTTAGCCCATGAGTCAGGCTGTGATGCACAGGATCTGAATGCAGATACCCCATCCATTTGGATAAGTTGTGCCTGCAACTGTTACCCCTATGATGTGCTTAGAGCTAGGCAGGTAGGGAAGTGGCTGATAACTCTGTGAGCCAGTAAGTAGCACTGAAGATACATCGCAAAGGAGGAAAGAGGTGACCCTCCACCACTGTGATCACCAAATATTCTTAGAACATCCCAAGGGTGCTGCTTAAGGAGCAAGATCAAATAGAGAGAAGAAAATAGGGCAATGACAAAGAAAGAAATACTTAAATAAAGCACATAAAATTAAACTGTTTAAAACACAATTGTTGCTGCAATGAGCTTGCACATTGTTGAAAGAACATGGGTGAAGAATGTCAAGGTTGATTTTAAGGACCCTGATTACATATATGGATTTCTTCTTCATTCAGGTATCATCCGATGGTGTCTCTTAAAGTAAATATAACTATTTTTCTATATTAAGTCTCCTGAATTTTTAATAGGGAATTTCAAATGGTGTAGCAGATGCATGCTGAGGAGCCCAGAAGATGTGGTGAATTGTGGTTAAGAACTTTCATGGATTAAAACAGAGATTAAATAGCTCATTTTAAAGTATTACTTCTCCCTGTCATTTTAAAGCTTCCATTTGGTTTGGAAAATCGTACAAGAAAAAAAAATATGCATACTAAAAGCTTCCAGATCCCATGCTGCTTGACACCTGCAAACACATCTCAACAAATAATGAAAGCACTGCAGGTGGAATTTTAAGATACCCCCAAATGTCTTCCTGCAGCATGTTTACACACACTACAGAAGATGAATGAGTGTGTAATGATGCAGGTTCCTTGCCTTTATCCCCCCTCAAATTGAACAAACTGCATCCTAAGCTTCTGATTCCCTCTGTAGGGTATTATCAGCACAGCTGCCCAACTTTAAAGCTTTGTGTCCACATACAGATGGTCAAGCTGCCTACAGATTTTTTTTCCTTCATCCTCTTCTGTATTCTCTTGAAGCCTGACTGTATGAAGCTCTAACAGCTGCAGCTGTGCCAACTTCAGACTTGGCATGCACTAGCCTTCCAGGAGATGAGATAGCAAAAAGGCAAAGGAATATTTTCATACTTGGGGGTCTTCCAAACTATAAGAGAAATTATTGAACTTGCAGATCTGTTAATTGTACTTTGTCCTTTTTCTTTAATATGTGTGTCCATCAGCCTAATAAATCTGACTTTATATTAAATACTGTGAATGATGTGAACAAGCATAATACCAGTTTGGACTCACTTGGTTTTAAATCCCAAGTCTGAATATTGAGAGAGAAATTGGAACATATTAGTGACACTAATCAAAGGAAATAAAAGTTACACAAATAATTATTTATATACTAGTTAAAAGGATCCGTTAAAAAAGTTTCACTGTGACAGCCATCACAAATTTGCTTCCTCACCCTACTCTGCTGTGCCTACTCACTAGCTTCTCTGTACCTGCTCGCACAGACTATTTTGCCCTACTGTAATTGGCTAGGTAGCTACCAATCATGGTCTTGCTGTCCTATGCAGAGGTGGGAAACGTGGAGGGGAATAATTGAACGGCGCCGGCGAAATACATGGCCGGCGATGTATTTTGGCAGTGCCGCAAACAGCTGGCCAGACCCGTATTTTCGAAAAAGATGGCCGGCCATCTTTTGTTTCGATAATACGGTTCCGGCCAGCCAAATGCCTTAGATTTGGCCGAGGTTTGAGATGGCCAGCATCGTTTTTTAGCGATAATGGAAAGTTATGTCGGCCATCTCAAACCCCGGCCAAATCCAAGGCATTTGGCCGTAGGAGGAGCCAGTATTTTTAGTGCACTGGCCCCCCTGACATGCCAGGACACCAACTGGGCTCCCTAGGGGTCACTGCGGTGGACTTCAGAAAAGCTCCCACGTGCATAGCTCCCTTACTTAGGGGGCTGAGCCCCCAACCCCCCCCCCAACCCACTACCCACAAATGTACTGCACCTACTAAAACTGCTCCAGGGACCTGCATACAGCCTCTAGGACTTATTGCTGTTGTATAACTTTGGCACAACGACAAAGAGAGTCCAAATCTCCCGTAAAAAACACCAAAAAACAACAAGAACGGAAGATGTACAGAAAGACCAAACTAAAATCACAGGTGTAAAAAAGCCAAATTCTTTTATTAAGACCCTATAACTTTGGCACACCAGTTCACACCTGAAGACTAATCTCTGAAAAAGTCCTTTATTTGAATAAGCACGTTTACTCACAGTTAACTGCAGATCAGAGGTTGTGCCCACTGGCAAAGAGTCCCCTGGTACTAAGATTAGCAGTAGGTCAGAGCTGGCACAATGGTGTACAATGCCCTCTTTCAGCACCATTCAAGGTAAGAACTATGTTCTCTAATGTGGGTAACACAGGAAAGGGAACTAAAACTGGCTTACAAAAATGGCCACTACCACATGGACTACAACAGGAAACAAAACAGGGCACACTCTGACCCAGTAAGCAGGGGGAAAGCACCAGGGGAGTAGAGCCTACCAACTACCAATACCTACACTCACCACAATGCATTGCTGATGTGACTCTGCAGTGCAAATAACAGAAAAGGTATCACACTTACCCCAGAGCCACATCACAAGCAGGAAAAGGCTGTCAGAGGACAGAACACATTCTGCTGTCATGGAGGTGGGTACGGCATTTGAGGCTGGAATACAGGCTGGAAAAAAAGTGTTTAAAGTGGGGTGTTTTTGGTGGGAGGGGGTTAGTAACCACTGGGGGAGTATGGGGAGGTCATCTCTGCTTCCTTCCGGTGGTCATGTGATCAGTTTGGGCACCTTTTTGAGGCTTGGTCATGAAAATAAAAGGACCAAGTAAACCCGGCGAAATACTGCTTAATGCCATATTTGTTTTTCCATTATCGGCGAAAGCCGGCTATCTGGTAGCCACGCCCATACCCGCCCATGTCCCGCCTTTGCTTCGCCGCCGACACGCCCCTTTGAACTTTCGCGGGTGAGGCGACGGGAAAGCGGCGATGCTGTAAAAAAAAGCAGCTTTCGATTATACCGATTTCGCCGTTTTTCCGAGATCGCCGGCCATCTCCCGATTTGTGTTGGGAAATGACCGGCGATCACTTTCGATTATGAGCTGGATAGTGCCTATGATTCAGCTCGCTACATCACTCACTGGAGCCACCATTGTGCTGGAGACCTGCCTCTCACATACAGTTAATTGATGCCAACTGTCCCGGTAAAACAAACACAAGACTCATAGACCCAACTAACAATTATTTAAGTGTCACAAAATCTTTGAACAGAATGATTCTATTGATCATATTGGGCTATATATTGTAACAAAACATCACTCATATTACTGTAGTTAAGCATAAGGACATTTTATTTCAAGTTTTATGAACCCTAGGTCAAAATGGCTGATCACATAGACACAGCACAGGAGAAACATATATATACTCAACTTCTTACACTATATCTGTGGCAATGTTTCTGAACCAGTATGCTGTCTGACTTAAACAGATGTAGGACCCAAAATGGCTGCCATATGAAAGAATACAAAAATAAGTGTGTTGATACTGTGGTCAGATTTTCTTTCATTTTATTACCTGGTTGTTCAAAGGATCTAAAGAATAGGTTGCAATTGGTCAAAATGTGGATGCTTAGATGATTTTTTCAGCATTTAAATATGAATCTATTACCCCTTTCTTTCTAAAACTACACCAGCTGCTTATTGAAGCAAGAGTTCTAGTCAAGCTTTGTACCCTCATTTTAAAATTTACTCTATGGCAGTGCTCCTGCTTATCTGTCTAAATTCTTTCACTTGTTAAAAGGTAATACACTATCCAGCTTATTTTCGAAAGAGAAAAACGCCTATAGTGAGACCTAAATCGGGAGATAGACGTTTGTCTCGCAAAGGCGCCCAAATCAGTATAATCGAAAGCCGATTTTGGGCGTTTCCAACTGCACTCCATTGCGGAAACAAATAAAGTTGACGGGGGTGTGTCAGAGGCGTGGTGGAGGCGGAACTGGGACGTGGTTATCAGCCGAGGAGAGATGGGCGTCTTTAGCTGATAATTGAAAAAAAGGCGTTTTTACCGCAATTTGGGGATTTTTGCTCCAACTGCCCAGATGACCACTGGAGGGAATCGGGGATGACCTCCCCGGACTCCCCCAGTGGTCACTAATCCCCTCCACCAAAAAAAAAAAACCACTTAAAAAACTTTTTTTCCAGCCTGTATGCCAGCCTCAAATGCCATACCCACCTCCATGACAGCAGAATGTGTTTGATCCTCTCACAGCCTTTCCCTGGGTCAGATGTGGCTCTCGGGTGCAGTACAGGGTCACATCAGCATTGCATTGTGGTGGGTGTAGGGTATTGGGCTCCGTGATTTCATTAGCTTGTGTTACAGTCTCACAATGTTGGTAGTTGGTAGGCTCTTCTCCCATGGTGCTTTTCCCCCTGCCTACTGGGTCAGAGTGTGCCCTGTTGTGTTTCCTGTTGTAGTCCATATGGTAGTGGCCATTTTTGTAAGCCAGTTTTAGTTCCCTTTCCTGTGTTAGCCACGTTAGACAACTTAGTTCTTACCTTGAATGTGGCTGAAAGAGGGCATTGTACAGCATTCTGCCAGCTCTGACCTACTGCTCATCTCAGTACCAGGGAGACTCGTTGCCAGTGGGGCACAACCTCTGATCTGCAGTTAACTGTGAGTAAAGGCGGTTATTCCAATAAAGGATGTTTTCGGAGAGATTAGTCTTCAGGTGTCAACTGGTGTGCCAATGTTATATAGCAGCAACCAGTCCTAGAGGCCTGCGTGTATGGAGGTCCCTGGAGCACTTTTAGTGGGTACCGCAGTGCACTTCAGCCAGTTGGCCCCGGGCCCATCCCCCCTCCCACACCTGTAACACTTGTGCTGGTAAATGGGAGGCCTCCAAAACCCACTGTACCCACATGTAGGTGCCCCCTTCACCCCTAAGAGCTATGGTAGTGTTGTACATTTGTGGGTAGTGGGTTTTGGGGGAGGGGGTTGGGAGCTCAGCACCCGTGGTAAGGGAGCTATGCATGTGGGAGCTTTTTCTGAAGTCCACCGCACTGACCTAGGGTGCCCAGTTGGTGTCCTGGCATATCAGGGGGGCCAGTGTACTACCAATCCTGGCCCCTCCCACGACCAAATGGCTCGGATTAGGACGCTTTTGAGCTGGGCGTTTTTAGTTTCCATTATCGCTAAAAAAACAAATGCCCAGCTCAAAAACGTCCATTTTTTCGAAAATTCAGTTCGGCCCGCCCCTTCACAGACCCGTTCTCGGAGATAAACGCCTATGGAGATAGGCGTTTCCGTTCAATTATGCCCCTATTACTAGAGATCAGATGCTCCTTGGTTTTTCCACTGTTCAGAAGATCAAATCTTGTAGACTGTTCAAATTATCTATGTCATACCAAGCTGCTCTAGATTGACATTCTCTTTTTTTCTTTAATCAGACTGTCCAAAAATATATATTTTATGTATTTAGGAAACAGTTAAAAACTTTTGTATGCAAGAAATATACTTTGCATACAGATTAATGTTTGCTTAGCTTTGGGATGGATAAATTAATTGTATTTACCAGGCTATGCTCTAGTTATTCTTGAAGTTACATGCATTGAACCTTTTGGATATATGCGGTTTATAAGACCCGTGGGGTGTACTTTCAATATGATGTCCAAATCTGAATTTGGATGTTTGGCAAAAAAACATCCAAAAATCCAGTGCCAAATATGGTCATTTTTGATACAGAAATATGTCTAACTTTTTGGTTTGAAAATCACCCTATTTTTAGATGTTGTTGTGCTCAGTGCGTCTTTTTTTAAAGACTATTTTCAAGCAAAAAATTTAAAAGGGAAAAACACACAAAAACAAGCTATTGGGATATATGAGGGCCAGCACTCTTACTAGACTGGCCACACAAATACCCCAGAAGAGCAATAGGAAGGCTTAGGGGGCACTGCAGGGAACTTCACATAAAAGGTCCCAGGTACACATCACATCATAACCATCTTATACTGTACGATGAGCCCTCCAGGAACAATAAAAAAATGTACTGTACACCACTACAATAATCCATATGCCTGTAGGTATTTTGTGGGTTTGGGGTACTCACACTTTCCACCACAAGTGTACCAGTTAGAGCAGGATAAGGTCCTGGGTCGTCTCCTCTATTGTCTGCTGCACCAACCACTAGGCTACTCTAGGAACCTGCTATCTACTCTAAGAGGAATAACAATTATATCTGCAGCTGTCATAGAGCATGGTATGTACTGTCACTTTCACCTAATGGGGAGGGGAGTCAGTTACTACTGGGGAATTAAGGGGGTCATTTGGTCAGTTTGGGCATTTTTTGGCACTTAGGGGCCCTTTTACTAAAGCACAACAAGCCCACCATTGGCTTGTCGCACAGCTATCCAGCACTACTGCTGGGTTATTGCAGGAGCCTGACGGTTGTGCCTGATCCCAGCTGAAGCTTACAGTCCAGTGGTTGGATATCTGGTAAGGTAAAGAAACTGATAGGAGGGAGGTGGGCTGCAGACATTGCCCTTTAAGCTGTGTTCTAGAGATATTTGGTAATAAAAGAAGAAAGTAAATTGTTGCATTAACTAAAAGGCTGCTATTACAAAAGAAGGGAAGTTTAAGTCCTTCTGCATTGCTTTGAGCAAACAGTTCTGCTGAACTCTTATCGCAGATGTCATGAGTAACTGAGCCTAAACGTTTGAGACTGATTACAGGGACAATTGTTTACTTTTTTAAAATTCATGCAGATATGCCTAGGTCAGTGGTTCCCAAACCTGGTCCTGGAGGCACCCCAGCCAATCAGGTTTCCAGGATCCCCACAATAAATATTCATGGCAGAAATCTGCATGCATTGCCTCCACTGCATGCAAATATAGCTCATCAATATTCATTGTGGATATACTGAAAACTGGACTGGTTATTTCAGGCACCAAATATAGACTCTAGCCCCAAAACAACAACGAAAAATGAATAGATGTGATGCAGTTAGAGAAAACAAGACCTTACAACCAAGGAGGTTTGGGCGTTAAATGAAAGTGGCAGGTCTAAGATCACTCCGAGGTATCTCATGCAGTCTACCAAGGTTATTGCTAAGCCCTGTATTGTGTGGATGAAGGAATGATATATATATATTTTTTTGTTACATTTGTACCCCGCGCTTTCCCACTCATGGCAGGCTCAATGCAGCTTACATGGGGCAATGGAGGGTTAAGTGACTTGCCCAGAGTCACAAGGAGCTGCCTGTGCCTGAAGTGAGAATTGAACTCAGTTCCTCAGTTTCCCAGGACCAAAGTCCATCACCCTAACCAGAGCACCACAGTTTTTGACAGATATAAGGGGACTGAAATCTGAGGTGGAAGAAGGAAGCAAACCCTGAAAAGAGCGTTCAGTACGAAAGGATGAAAGCCTTGAAAGGACAACACCTGAGATGCCAATAGAGAAGAGTCTAGAGAGAGGATCAAAACTGGCAACAAGGTGCTATTGCCTTAATCTAAAGCAGAGTGGAGATCAAAGCAATCTTGATGATTTCACTTGAGTGGCCTGTGCTGAAGTCTGGTTGATACAGGTAAAGTATCTGAGAGGATTCAGTCTAGTCAGACAATTATGAAAAAAATAACCTTTTCAACAAGTTTAGAAAGGAAAGGGAGGTTGGAAGTAGGCCCTTAGTTAGAGAGAATGTTGGGATCAAGAAAAAGTTTCTTCAGAATCAGTCTAATGACAGCAGTTTTGCAAGGGAGATGTACCAGGCCTGAAGAAAAGCTGTTGTGGATCATGGAGAGAAAGGGAATAAGACATGGCCCGGGAATGATAGCCAAGTTGAAGGCATAGGGTCTACTGAACAGGCAGTCTTCCAGCAGGAGTCAACTAACTTATGAATTTTAGAACTATGTCATGTGGAGGGACATAATCGAAAGGGGTGCCCAAGTTTTCCTGAGGACGTCCTCTCAGGACGTCCCAGTGAAGGGGTGGGAAACCCATATTATCGAAACAAGATGGGCGTCTTTCTTTCATTTTGATAATACGGTTGGGGACGCCCAAATCTTGACATTTAGGTTGTCCCTAGAGATGGTCGTCCTTAGACTTAGTTGTGTCTGATTTTCAGCGATAATGGAAACTAAGGACGCCCATCTCAGAAATGACCAAATGGAAGCCCTTTGGTTGTGGGAAGAGCCAGCATTTCTTTTGTACTGGTCCCCCTGACATACCAGGATACCAACCGGGCACCATAGGGGGCACTGCAGTGAACTTCAGAAAAAGCTCCCAGGTACATAGCTCATTTACCTTCTGTGCTGAGCCCCCAAAACCCACTACTGTACACCACTACCATACCCCTTCCGGGTAAAGGGGGCACCTAGATGTGGGTACAGTGGATTTCTGGTGGGTTTTGGAGGGCTCACATTTACCACCATAAGTGTAACAGGTAGGGGGGATGGGTCTGGGTCCGCCTGCCTGAAGTGCACTGCACCCACTAAAACTGCTCCAGGGACCTGCATACTGCTGTGATGGACCTGAGTATAACATCTGAGGCTGGCATAGAGGCTAGCAAAAAATATTTTAAAACAATTTTTTGAGGGTGGGAGGGGGTTAATGACCACTGGTAGAGTAAGGGGAGGTCATCCCCGATTCCCTCCAGTGGTCATCTGGTCAGTTCAGTCACCTTTCCATTGCTTGGTTGTAACAAAAAAAGGACCAAGTAAAGTCGTCCAAGTGCTCGTCAGGGACACCCTTCTTTTTTTGATTATGGGTCGAGGACACCCATGTGTTAGGTACGCCCAAGTCCCGCCTTCGCTACACCTCCAACCTTGGTTGTCCCCGCGACGGAAAGCAGTTCAGGACATCCAAAATCCGCTTTTGATTATGCCGATTTGGGCGACCCTGTGAGAAGGATGCCCATCTTCCAATTTGTGTCGAAAGATGGGCATCCTTCTCTTTCGAAAATAAGCCTGATAATCAAGTTATTTCCTGTCATCTTTGCATCTGTAGAATTCAGTATCATCTCCTTGGATAATACTGGAATTAGTTCTCTCTTAATTTGAGACATCATTTCGTCTAAGAAAACACCAAAATCCCTTTTGTAACAAATTTGCAGGTGGAATTTGTTTTACTAGGTACATGACAGAAAATTAATCATGAGTTAGTTGGCAATGAATTAACAGCAAGTCAGTTAAATATACCAATTAAAGATTTAACAAGTCTGACAGTAAAATCTATATGAATATAGAAAATGTTCCTGAAAGATTGTAGTCTAATGAATCAGAACACAAGATCTGTGGAATAATCAATGCTGTGAAAGTTATTTAAGCACAGTTAAGTATAGCTATGGTAATAACAAAAAAAATGCAGGGGTGTTGGATATGAAAAGAATAAAAAATGTCTATTAAGAAGCAACATTAAATCATTGTACAATATTTGAACAAAAATGTAAAGTAGCACATTTGAGGATAGAATCACAAAGAAACCTATTTACTAAGATGCATTAGGTGTTTTTGCTGGCTTTTAATGCATGTTAATAGCACAGTGCTGCATTAACAGTCAACAAAGGACATCCATTGTTAGTGTGTTCTAACTTCCACATTAAAAGATTCCATGCCCTGTTGCTTATGGAACTGAGAGGTGTCCACCTGAGAGTCAAAAGACAAAAAGAATTATATTTTACTTGGAAGAACTATATCCATAATCTTGCACCCAGAGCCCGTAGTTATATACTTAATCGTTTGGGGGACCCTCACATTCCTACATGACATAATCAGCAATAACTCATGGTGACATACATTAATTAATCAATTGAGGTTTTGAACCTTCCTGCAGTAAAAAGGGGGGGAGGGAGGAGGAGGGATGGGATATAGAGGAGTTTCGGAAAGGAAGTATGGCAGAGATACTGAATACTGCAATTAAGGGGAGAGGAGGAGGAAGAAGAACATATAGGACGGACAACAATAGGGCGATGATTTCCTTGCACAACTCATATTATGTCTTCTAACAGATGTATATACTTGTTAACATAGTCACTAGACATTAATAAGTAAGTTTTACACAATTACATTCTGGTTCAGTATCTATACTAAAAGGAGGGGATAGATGGGGGAGGGAATAAAATTGGAGATAATTGGAAGAAAATGACTTGATACAGGTATTAGTCATAATAGACCATGGTTGTATTAGCAATGTTCTTTGTTACAAATTTTGAATGTAATGCTGAAATAACAAGTCAATAAACAGATTTATAAATTAAAATCAAATCATGGACATTCCTATTGTAAGACAGGAAATGGGTGAGGGATAGGCTAATGTAGCAGCTGAGGGGTGCACAGCCCCAAATTTTCATTTGGTATTGTTTCAAGGAATTTTGTTTTGTTCTTTTTTTTGGGAGCAATGAGGATAAACAGTGTGCCCTCATTTAGAAGTGTATGCACTTTTCTCAAAAACAGGGTACAGTTTTTCAAAGAAAGGTGTACTGTTTGTGACTAGCTCATATTCTTTTCAAAATGTGTGCATTCTTTTGAAAGAGGACACGGTTTTAAAAGAGTGTGAATTATTAGTCACACACACACATCCAAAAAGGTTTTTTTTCCCTTTCCTTTCGGGCAGAAAATGATATGGAAAATGTTATTTCAAATGAATGCAAACACAAAAAAAGAACATCCCTTTGCATAAGATGAATGGAAGCAGCAACAGCAAAGGTGACAAAAAGTTCTAAAACAAATAGTGTGGTGCAAAAACTTTGAGGGGTAACAAAAATTCAACATGAATCAGGTTACATCAATCAGGCCTGCATCAGGAGTCTACAAATAGATCAAAAAATACATATGTGTATCAATAAAATATAGTCAACATCAATGAATCTGAAAATACAATCAAATCAAAAAATAATATCAAATCAAATACATTCAAAACAATTAGGAGGAAATATTTTTTTCACTCGAAGAATAGTTAAGCTCTGGAACTCATTGCCGGAAGATATGGTATTGGTGGTTAGCATATCTGGGCTTAAAAAGGTGTGGACAAGTTCCTGGAGGAAAAGTCCATAGTTTGTTATTGAGATGGACATTGGGGAAGCCACTGCTTGCGCTGATCTAGGTAGCATGGAATGGTGCTATTAACTGGATTTCTGCCAGGAACTTGTGACCTGGATTGGCCACTGCTGGATGCAGGATACTGGGCTAGATGGACCATTGGTCTGACCCAGTATGGCTATTCTTATGTTTTTTTATAATTTAGAAACCAAAACGGATCATAAGGTATATAAAAAAAACATATGGCACAAGAACAATTAAAAACTAACATACATTTCAAATCAATAAATCTTCATCAACCATAGACATATTTGAGGAGAGTAAAAAAAAACAATATGAAGCAAAAAAAAAATGAAGTTAAAAAATATAAAAAAGAAAAAATGACTGATAATGTAAACATAAAGTCATACGAATGGCCATATCTACAAAACTTGAAGCCAACACCAACAGAAGGTAACCTCGCCACTAAAGAACAAATGCCAAGCGAAGCAAAGTGGATAAAAAAACTCTCTCAGATGGTGTTCCCAATCAAGGTGTTTATTCAAATCAATAAAAATGACGACCCGACACGAGTTGTGTTTCGGCCCTACCGGCCTGCGTCAGGGGTCTAGGAATTTTGTGAAACAGTATACTTTCCTAGAACGATTTTGCAGCGAATCTCCTATGGTGTACAACATTACTCATGGATCTCATAAAAATATGAGGCCCGCAAACTTTCTGTAAAATGCTGTCTACTGCTTTCCAAAATGAAGACAGCTAAGCTAGATATATGAATAGTGACTGAATATTGCTGCTGTGCACATTGCTGCACTAAGAAATGGGCTTAGTGCATCCTTACTCAGGACTTTCCTGCACACTAAGGTGATTTCTACAGTGGCCATCAAAAAGGGCACGCCCATTATGGGTTTGAGACCTTACCGCCAGCCATTGACTTCGCGGTAAGGTCTCATGTGTTAACCGTGCAGCAATCATCTATGCACATAGAATGACAATTACTGCCTGGTTTCTGCCATGCAACAGAAAATAAAAATTATTTTCCAGTGCGCATAGCAGATGTGTGTCAAAAATGAAATTACTGCAAGGGCCATACGGTAGCCAAGTGGTAACTCAAAATTGATGTGTGTTGGGCGCACGTGGAGGGGCATAATTGAAAGGGACACCCAAGTTTTGTTGAAGATGTCCTCGCAAAACGTCCCAATGGAGGGGCGGGGAACCCGTATTATCAAAACAAGATCTTTTGTTTTGATAATACGGTCGGGGATGCCCAAATCTTGAAATTTAGGTCGTCCCTAGACTTCGTCATTTCTGATTTTTGGCGATAATGGAAACCAAGGACGCCCATCTCAGAAACGACCAAATGCAAGCCCTTTGGTCATGGGAGGAGCCAGCATTTCTAGTGCACTGGTCCCCCTGACATGCCAGGAGATCAACTGGGCACCCTAGGAGGCACTGCAGTGGACTTCATAAAATGCTCCCAGAAACATAGCTCCCTTACCTTGTGTGCTGAGCCCCCAACCCCCCCTCCTAAAACCCACTCCCCACAACTGTACACCACTGCCATAGCCCTTAAAGATGAAGGGGGCACCTACATGTGGGTACAGTGGGTTTCAGGTGGGTTTTGGAGGGCTCACTGTTTCCTCCACAAACATAACAGGTAGGGAGGGGGATGGGCCTGGGTCCACCTGCCTGAAGTGCACTGCACCCACTAAAACTGCTGTGATGGACCTGAGTATAACATCTGAGGCTGGCATAGAGGCTGGCAAAAAATATTTTGAAAGATGTTTTTTAGGGTGGGAGGGGGTTAGTGACCACTGGGGGAGTAAGGGGAGGTCATCCCCGATTCACTCCGGTGGTCATATGGTCATTTTGGCCACCATTTTGTGCCTTGGTCGTAAGAAAAACAGAACCAGGTAAAGTCGTCCAAGTGCTCGTCAGGGACGCCCTTTTTTTCCATTATGCGTTGAGGACGTCCATGTGTTATGCACATCGAAAGATGGGTGTCCTTCTCTTTTGAAAATGAGCCTGATAGCAACGAACAGGCTCATTTTCGAAAGTGATCGCCAGCGATCTTCCGACACAAATCGGGAGATCGCCGGCAATCTCCTGATCCCGGCCAAATCGGTATTATCGAAAGCCAATTTTGGCCGGCCCCAACTGCTTGTTTGTCGCGGCACCGGCCAACCTTCAAGGGGGCGTGTTGGTAGGGTAGTGAAGGTGGGACGGGGGGCGGGCGGGGGGGGGCGTGGGTACGAGATGGCCCGCTTTGCCTTATAATGGAAAAAAATTGGCCGATTCGAACAAGCATTTCACCGGCTGGACTTGGTCCATTTATTGTTAGGACCAAGTCACAAAAAAGTGCCACAATTAACCAGATGACCACCGTAGGGAAGCGGGGATCACCTCCCCTTACTCCCCCAATGGTCACCAACCCCCTCCCACCCAAAAAAACTTAAAATAAAACATTTTTTTGCCAGCCTGTATGCCAGCCTGAAATGTCATACCCAGCTCCTTGACAGCAGTATGCAGGTCCCTGGAGCAGTATTTAGCGGGTGCAGTGCACTTCAGGCAGGTAGACCCAGGCCCATCCCTCCCTACCTGTTACAGTTGTGGTGATAAATATTGAGCCCTCCAAAATCCTCCAAAACCCACTGTACCCACATGTAGGTGCCCCCCTTCACCCCTTAGGGCTATGGTAATGGTGTAGAGTTGTGGAGAGTGGGTTTTGTGGGGGGGATTTGGGGGGCTCAGCACCCAAGGTAAGGGTGCTATGCACCCGGAAGCTATTTTTTAAGTGCCCCCTAGGGTGCCCGGTTGGTGTCCTGACATGTGAGGGGGGCCAGTGCACTACAAATGTTGGCTCCTCCCACACCCAAATGCCTTGCATTTCACCGGATTTGAGATGGCTGGAAGCCGGCCATCTCATATAAACCCGGAGATCCTGCTCTAAACCTGGCGAGCAATTTAGCCAGCACCAAGCGTATTTCAAAAATACACTTGGTTCCACCACGTCGCGGATCCGCCCCCCAAAGATGGCCGGCCATTGATTTGGCCGGCGCCGTTCGATTATGCCCCTCTAAGTGGCTTAGTAAAAGGGCCCCTAAAAGTCCATAAGCCATTATTAAGATGGACTTGGGAAAATCCACTGCTTATTTCTAGGACAAGCAGCATAAAATCTGTTTTACTGCTTGGGGATCTTTCCAGGTATTTGTGACCTGGATTGGCCATTGTTGGAAACAGGATACTGGGCTTAATGGTCCTTCAGTATATCCCAGTATGACAACAATTTTACTGTTTGCTTGCACTAGCTTTTTGAATTTGTATTTGTTGATTTAAAAATAATAAAAAGTGTTGAAATAAAATAATTTCAATTTACCTGTCATATTTCAGTATCATTAGCAAACCCCATATTGTTCTCTGTAACATAACTGTAGTTAGACAATTTTATTTATTTTTAATCATCAAATATTTGTGACCCAGCCCTAAGCCAGCAGAAAGCTAACAGCACAAAAGTAAGAAAAGCGAGAAGAAAGCACAGCAACATAAGCATATAAAATATGAGAAGCAAACCAGACCTATTTAAATATAAGACAGGGGTTGATCAGTCATGTGTCCTTCTCAGAGACCTAATCCCAATGTAACAAAAACTTTGTTGATTTAATCACTGGGGGAACTATAAATGTATCCGTCTAAAGGTTCATAAGAAACATTATGATATTGATCTGTAAAATAGTTAAATCAAGGAGAAAATGACTTACTTCTGTTGACTCACCCTGGTCAATGCTTTTCATTCATTGGTTCAAGAAACTCCTCAGATATACAATGTGTTCACTTACTTCAACAATAAGTCCATACAAAATTAATATATTAATTATTAGCCACATTCACAATAAAACCCAATAAATACTTATCTTTCAGTCATTCCACTTCAAAACTATGCCCAAAATAGGCTCCACCTCCTTCTCCCTATCAGCTGTTTAAATATTGGTTAGAATTTTATAAGATGTACAAAATTGAAGGTGCTTGAGTTAATTTATAGGATAACGTGGGTCAAACTAATTTGGTGGACACATGAACAAATTGAGCTGCTAAACATATGCACATCCAAATAGGAAACTGATGCTAAAGAAATACTCTATATACAACAAGAGCTGTGTCCTCGACAGCCCATACAGTGGTGTACAATTCCATTTTTTTCATAAAGACAACTGAGGCTTCTGCTGGAGATGTTAATAACCTAATGAAACCCTTTTGTGGGTTCTCTTGAAGTTATTCCCAATAGGTGGCATGTATATTAACCCACAGGGCATCTAAGCATCTGGACAGAGCTTGATGAAACAGTGATTGTCTTCGGGAGCTGACCAGCATTTTTCTTCTTAAGAACATTCAGTCCTTCCAATATTTCTGTTTACTATGGATTGAAGATCTGAGTATGGTTCTACTGAGAGATTAATCTCCCTGAAATTACTTTCAGGGCTTGTAATATAGCATTCTGAACAGAAAGGTATCTGCTTATTGGGCAAATCTATTTGAGGATTATGTTTAGCCATCAGATTCCTAAGGTGATTGGCAAGGGAAAGGATATGAGTCCAAATATTGTAGCTGTTGTAATTAAAGGAGCTATTTAAGAAAGCAAATTATGGTCATTTTGGAAAGATTGTTGCTATAGCTTACAAGTTTCAAACTTAATTCTATCATTCTTTTTTTAAGAGTTTTGCTTCCAAACTTATCTTGAGAAAATTGCTGCTAAATTGATGACTAATAAAGCTGGTCTTAGGTAATTCCCTTGATTGAGTTTCTCAAATATAAATGAAGTTTAATCAAGGACATCACAAAAATCACCAGACATACAGGTTTGTTCTCTATTACTGCAGATGGTGAGTTGCTAAATTAAATCAAGAGAGACTTAATTATAAGAATCATCAGTAAACTCACAGAGGATGAAATGTTTTATTCCATGATGAAATTGCTGAATTGCATTTTACCATTACTAATGCATTTCAAATGTATCAATATATATATATATATATATATATATATATATATATATATATATATATATATATATATATATATATATATAATAGAAATCTTATTCATGCAGGTAATTATGAATGATCTAACTTATTATCCTGTTACACATTTACATGGTGTTCCACCCACTCCCCCATGTAAATTCTTGATAGACACATATCAATTATATTATATTCAGTATATATTGCTCTTGGCCTAGACACCATCATATCAATTACCTGAATGAGCATGTATGGTAAAAAAAGACCTATGATTGTCTATGCCAAAATAAACTTAGGTTAAATCCACAAACAACAAAAGTGCTAAGGCAGTGGTTCCCAAACCTGGTCCTGGAGGCACCCTAGCCAGTTAGGTTTTCAGGATATCCACAATGAATATGCATGCTATGGATGTAGTGCATGCAAATATCTCTCATGAATATTCATTGTGGATATCCTGAAAACCTGACTGCCTGGGGTGCCTCCACGACCAGGTTTGGGAACCACTGTGCTAAGGATCGATAGATAGTAGCCATGTTGCTCTAGCAGTTCCCCTTAATTTATTTTCTGCATTCATCTTAGTTGACTATAAATTTCGAAACCATTTTAGAGATATTGGATTATCAAGTCTAGTACAACAATGGTTTCAGTTATTTCTGCAGGACTGTTCTTTTGTAGTCAAGACTTAAAGGTCTTAATATGTATACTTTGGAAGAAAGGCAGCAGAGGGGAGATATGATAGAGACATTTAAATACCTACGTGGCATAAATTCACAGGAGGCAAGTCTCTTTCAATTGAAAGGAAAATCTGGAATAAAACAGCCTAGCATGAAGGTGAAAGGAGATAGACTCAAAAGTAACCTGAGGAAATGCTTCTTCATGGAGAAGGTGGTAAATTTGTGGAATGGCTTTCTGGTGGAAGTGGTAGAGACAAAAAACAGTATCTGATTTCAAGAGAGCTTGGGACAAGTACATAGGATCACTATGGGAGTGACAGGGAGAGCAGATGGCTTAGATAGGTGGACTGGATAGGACATGTGGAGGGGCATTTTCAAACGGGGACGACCATCTCTAAGGACGTCCAACTCTAAGGATGGTGCCGTGAAGGGGCGGTTATGGTGGGAGGGGGTTAGTGACCACTGGGGGAGTAAGAGGAGGTTTCCCCGATTCCCTCCGGTGGTCATCTGGTCAGTTCGGGCACCTTTTTGAGGCTTGGTCGTGAAAAAAAATGGACCAAGTAAAGTCGGCCAAGTGCTCGTCAGGGACACCCTTCTTTTTTCTATTATCGGCCAAGGACGACCATCTCCTAATCATGCCCCCGTCCCACCTTCGCTACCCTGCCGACACTCCCCCATGAACCGATTTGGACGACCTTGCGAGAAGGATGCCCATCTACCGATTTGTGTCGAAAGATGGGCATCCTTCTCTTTTGAAAATAAGCGTGATAGAAAAATGAAGGCAGATAAAGACTATGTACCAGGGTACAAAGTATATCGTAGTGATAGGGTGGACCGGACTGTTGGAGGGGTAGCATTGTATATTAACGAGAGCCTTGACTCAGATAGATTACAAATTTAGCAGGACACAAATCACACCCTTGAATCATTGTGGGTTGAAATTCCATGTATAAAAGGGAAAAGGATGGTGATAGGAGTGTACTACCGTCCGCCTCGCCAGGATGAGCAGGTAGACGCAGAAATGATAAAAGAAATCAGAGATGCAAACAAAATGGGCAATGTGATAATAATGGGTGACTTCAATTATCCAAATATAGACTGGGTAAATGTAACATTGGGACACGTTAGAGAGGTACAATTCCTTGATGAAATCAAGGACAGCTTTATGTAGCAGCTGGTGCAGGAGCCAATGAGAGAAGGAAAAATTCTAGACTTGGTCCTTAGTGGCGCGCATGATCTGGTGAGGGACGTTATGGTACTGGGGCTGCTTGATAACAGTGATCATAATATGATCAGTTTTGATATCAACCTTGAAGTAACTATACACAGGAAGTCAAATAGGTTAGTGTTTAACTTTAAAAAGGAGACTATGATAAAATGAGAAGAACGGTGGGAAAAAAACTTAGGGGGACAACTGAGAGGGCAAAAACTGTACAACAGGCATTGACACTGTTCAAAAATACCATCCTGGAGGCCCAGGCCAAACATATTCCATGAATTAGAAAAGAAAGACGGAACTCCAAAAGACAGCCGACCTGGTTAAAAATTGAGGTGAAGGAAGCTATTAGGGCTAAAAGAAATGCCTTCAGAAAATAACAAGAAGCAGCATAAGGAGTGTCAAAGCAAGTGCCAAGAGGGATTACGAAAAAAAAGATAGCATTAGAGGCAAAAAAGCATAGTAAAAAATTTTTCCAGTATATTAAAAGCAGGAAGCCAGCAAAAGATTCGGTTGGGCCGCTGGATGACCGAGGGGTAAAGGGGGCGATCAAGGAAGACAAAGACGTAACGGAGAGATTGAATGAATTCTTTGCTTCGGTCTTCACCGAGGAAGATTTGGGTGGGATACCAGTGTCGGAAATGATATTTCAAGCGGACGAGTCGGAGAAACTTACTGACTTCACGGTAAACCTGGAGGACGTAATGGGGCAGTTCGGCAAACTGAAGAGTAGCAAATCTCCTGGACCGGATGGTAATCATCCTAGAGTACTGATAGAACTGAAAAATGAGCTTGCGGAGCTACTGCTAGTGATATGCAATTTATTCTTAAAATCGAGCGTGGTACCGGAACATTGGAGGGTGGCCAATATAACGCCCATTTTTAAAAAAGGTTCCAGGGGAGATCCGGGAAATTATAGACCGGTGAGTCTGACGTCGGTGCCGTGGAAAATTGTAGAGGCTATTATTAAAAACAAAATTACAGAGCACATCCGAGGACATGGATTACTGAGACTGAGTCAGCACGGCTTTTGTGTGGGGAAATCTTGCCTGTCCAATTTACTTCAATTCTTTGAAGGAGTAAACAAACATGTGTACAAAGGGGAGCCGGTTGATATTGTGTATCTGGATTTTCAAAAGGCGTTTGACAAGGTACCTCATGAAAGACTACAGAGGAAATTGGAGGGTCATGGGATAAGAGGAAAAGTCCTATTGTGGATTAAAAACTGGTTGAAGGATAGGAAACAGAGAGTGGGGTTAAATGGGCAGTATTCACAATGGAGACGGGTAGTTAGTGGGGTTCTTCAGGGGTCTGTGCTAGGACAGCTGCTTTTTAATATATTTATAAATGATTTAGAGATGGGAGTAACTAGCAAGGTAATTAAATTTGCTGATGCCCCTTCAATCCGTTCAGAACGCTGCCGCACGTCTAATATTCCGCCAGAACCGATATACTCACATCACCCCCCTCCTCAAGTCACTTCACTGGCTTCCGATCAGATACCGCATACAATTCAAGATTCTCCTCCTTACCTACAAATGCACCCGGTCTGCGGCTCCTCACTACCTCTCCTCCCTCATCTCCCCCTATGTTCCCACCCGTAACCTTCGCTCACAGGACAAATCCCTCCTCTCAGTTCCCTTCTCCACCACTGCCAACTCCAGGCTCCGCTCATTCTGCCTTGCCTCACCCTTTGCCTGGAACAATCTTCCTCAACCCCTACGCCAAGCCCCCTCCCTACCCATTTTCAAATCTCTGCTTAAAACTCACCTCTTCAATGCTGCTTTCGGCACCTAACCTTTGTGAATTATAGTATTCCTATCAGACGGACTCTATACTCTATACTTGTTTTTAGATTGTACACCTGTCTTTTAGATTGTAAGCTCCTTGAGCAGGGACTGTCCTTCTATGTTAAATTGTACAGCGCTGCGTAACCCTGGTAGTGCTTTAGAAATGTCAAGTAGTAGTAGTAGTACTGATGACATAAAGTTATTCAAAGTCGTTAACTCGCTACAGGATTGTGAAAAATTACAGAAGGACCTTTCGAGACTGGGAGACTGGGCGGCTAAATGGCAGATGACATTTAATGTGAGCAAGTGCAAGGTGATGCATATGGGAAAAAAGAACCCGAATTATAGCTTTGTCATGCAAGGTTTCACGTTAGGAGTTATGGACCAAGAAAGGGATCTGGGTGTCGTCGTCGATAATATGCTGAAACTTTCTGCTCAGTGTGCTGCTGTGGCTCGGAAAGCGAATAGAATGTTGGGTACTATTAGGAAAGGTATGGAAAACAGGTGTGAGGATGTTATAATGCCGTTATATCGCTCCATGGTGCGACCGCACCTTGAGTATTGTGTTCAATTCTGGTTGCCGCATCTCAAGAAAGATATAGTGCAATTGGAAAAGGTGCAGCGAAGGGCGACTAAAATGATAGCGGGGATGGGACGACTTCCCTATGAAGAAAGACTAGGCTAGGGCTTTTCAGCTTGGAGAGACGGCTGAGGGGAGACAGTGTAGTGGAACAGGTGGATGAGAAGCGTCTGTTCACGCTTTCCAAAAATACTAGGACTAGGGGCATGCGATGAAACTACAGTGTAGTAAATTTAAAACAAATCGGAGACCCCTCCGAAGGGACACCACCTTGTAAGTGGTGGAGGGGCTTCCGTGTTTCAATGACTCAGAGGGCTATGCTGAAAGGTTACCCATATCAGACAGGCCTCTGAGGAGAAACCAGACAAAGAGTGCCCCAAACTGGAGGATCCAAGATGTCGTCGAGGGAGGATGTACATTAGTTGAGTTCCCGTTTTATAACAGAATACCTGAAGAAGTAGGCGCGCTCCCCAGAGAATGGGGAAGAAGAAAGGCAAAGCCGTGGTGTTGAACTCCTCGAACACGGCTGGGGTTCCCACCACTTCTCAGTCTACTTTGGAGAGATTCGGGGTCATAACATCGGGGATATCGGTTCTTGCTTCGGGGAACAGCAAGGCTTTATTGCCGAATCTCAGTGGAGAGGGAGTGACTTTGTGTCCCCCTGTTGGCATGACCTCTCCAAGACCCGGAAACAGTAACACTTTGCCATGGAGGTCGACAGTGGAAACGCCCGAAGTGGGTTAGGATTTTCACGCGATCCGAGGAGGTCCTGGTAACTGGGGGATTGGAGAGTGAGCTCTTCCCCCCAAAGATATCTGGAGCAGTTTCTGTGGAGAAATTGGACCTGGTGAAGCCAAACAATGTCACAATGGACACACTTTGGGAAGTGCTGCAGAGTGTGAATAACTCTCTTCTTCAGATGTCAAAATTTTTTTAGGAATAAATATGTGATTATATCAATACTTATCTAACAAAGTGGAAGTCCAAGATAAAAAAATAAAGACTTTGATTTCAGAAATGGTTTCTCTACGAAAATCAGTTAATCTGGTAATGAAGGACAATTATGCTTCTTGTAAAAAATTGGAACTTCTGGAGCAGGGCCGTGCCAAGGGTCTCTGGCGCCCCCCTGCAGACTACCAGTTGGCGCCCCCCCCCCCCCCCCCCCCCCCCCGCACCTGCCTGGCTCCAAGGCAGCGATTCCCCTCTCTCCCCTGCCCTCCCGCTCCCATGTAGGAACTGCCCGCCCTCTTCTCCCCCCCCAAGATCCCGTTCCTTTTTTTTTCTTTTAAATTTACCTTCCTCCTGCAGCGCAGCGTCAGTGAAGGAGGCGGCGCTCCCAGTCCCGACGTCTCTAGCCTTCCGTTGTTCGCTGCTCACTGCCCCACCTTCTTCTGATGTCAGAAGTGGAGCAGTGGAGGAGTGGCCTAGTGGTTAGGGTGGTGGACTTTGGTCCTGAGGAACTGAGTTTGATTCCCAGCACAGGCAGCTCCTTGTGACTCTAGGCAAGTCACTTAACCCTCCATTGCCCCATGTAAGCCGCATTGAGCCTGCCATGAGTGGGAAAGTGCGGAGTACAAATGTAACAAAAAAAATATATATATAAAAATTACAAGCACAATTTAGTTGAATAATAAGCCAATTAGTGCTGATAATTGAGATTCAAAGAGCAATTTTTGGTGCTAATTGGATTTAATTAAAATTTACATATGTAAATTTTATGTGCAGGTAAAAGAGGGGGCAGAGTCATGAGAGGGTAATGGGCAGATCATGTGCATTCCTTTAATTTATGCACATTGTTATAGAATAAAGGAGATCTGAGCCTAATTTAGGTGTGGGGATTTACACCAGGGTTTCATTTGTGTGAGTGGTCATGCCTAAATGTAGTTACGGTTCCCAGCGCTTAGATCTATACTATAAATGGTGCCTAACTTTAAGCACCATTTATAGAATAGCACTAAGTACTATTTACTTTGGTGCCAATTTTTAAGGCAACATTTATAGAATTAAGTCCTATGTGAGTAAGTGCTAGGAACTATTCTATAAAGAGTACCACCCTCCGTTTTCAGACAGCAACAGTCAGAGTTTTTTTTTAATGCTGATCGTCACTGGCTAAATTATCCCCTGATATTCAGTGTCAGGCCATGTCCGGGCACTGGCTATGAATATTGGGGGATAAATTGGGTTGGGCAGGCTGCCAGAGGTTATGCGGGCCTAGCCGATATTCAGCTGAGCATACACCTGAATATCGGGTGTTCCGGCCTGCATAACTTTCTTTAAAAAAAAAGACAAGTCCTAAAGCCCCCTTCCATCAATGTCTCCTTTTCCCCCTCCCCCCAGCATGCATTAAGACACCCCCCCCCCCCGTAAGACTCTCCCCCGCCTCCCCCCCAAGGGTGAAGGTAAGACCCCTGGAACCATTAGGGTCATTGGGGCCAGGAGCATAGCTCCCTCACTCCTGCCCCTTGTGGTGCCTCAGTAAAATGATTGCTGTGACCTCTCGAGACAGCTTGCATTACTTTGTGTAGTAGCGAGAGCTGCTGCGAGAGGTTGTGGCAGCCATTTTACCAAGGTGCCGCAAGAGACAGGAGCAATGAAGCTGCACTCCTGCCCCCAAAGACCCCGATGGACCACCAGGGACGGGGGAGGTGGGGGTGGAAGGTCTTGCGGGGGGGGGGGGGGGTCTTAATGCACACTGAGGGAAAGAGGGGACATTGATAGGAGGGGGCTCAGGGGTTTATTTTTTTTTAAACAAAAAATGTATGCGGGTGCCAGCCTGATATTCAGAGCTGGCTCCACATAGCTAAGCGGCCTTATTAAGGACAGCTCTTGAGTTGTCCAAAATAAAGCCGCTAAGCTATGTGGGTACCAGCACTGAATACTGCTGGTACCCACATAACCTGGGGTTCCTCCTCAATGTTGCCCCCAGCGCTGCCTCTGACCTGTCCACTTTTTGTTTGGGTGTTGTAAAGATTACTGGATGGCGCTGGAGATAGCTTAACAGACAGTGTTCAGTCAGTATTCATCTTATATGTCTTTGCATTTATCTCTGTCTACCCTCCTTTTCCCTCTACTTCTTCCATTTTATGTTCTCATCTTCTCTATGCCCCTCTGTTGCTTCTCTCTTCCATTTCCTTTTGTCCATTTTCTTCTTCCCCTCCCCACATCTACATTTAGAAATCTCTGGGGTTTAAATTTTTACAGGGCAGAAGTCATCACCAGTCACTCCTTCCTCTGCTGGTACCAGTGTTAAAAAAGGGTGTCCAAAGTTAATCAGGTAGGTATCCATGTAAAACTACTAAATATAGGTGGTACCCAGGAAATGTCCAGAACTACCTAATACCAAGATATTCAGCGTCAGTACCAAGGTATGGACCGGTGCTGATATCCAGGTATAAAAACAGCCACAGTGGCATTTAAATAAACACTGGTCACCATGAGCTCAATGTTGACCCGCTCATGTTCACAAAAGATCATCTGTCTGTCCAATAATACCTAGGAAAATATTCAAAATTACTGTAGCAAGAGATTAAAAAAATACACACACACACACACACACACACACACACACACACACAATACAAAAGCTTACTGTGACAAGATTATAATGCCTCCCACAGGCTTTTGCTTTATAATCTCTCTGTTTTCTCAGTTTTCTGCAAACATATCATGCCTCCCCCAAGCTTTTACTTTCTAACTGTTTACAGATTTGAAAAGATTCTGCCATGCTACTATTGTAATGTAACTTGCAATTTAATAGTGTATTCAAAAAGAAGGAAAATGTATCTTTAATCTAATTAAAATAGATCACATGAAAGAAATATTAGTCCAAGTGTTACCATTATGGAGACCAGGTTGTGTAAAATCTTTAGTATAGCAACTACTACCCTATAAAAATTAGAAAACAAAACAAAACAGAAAACCATGTTATCATTTGCCAGCATAATAAAATAGTTGCCATCTTCAGTCTCTGCAGTTAGAAACCAAACACTAAGGTGTGTTTAACCCTCCTATTGTCTTAAAAACTTGCACACACCGAGCATGTTGGGGTCCATCAGTTCCCAATCAAAGATGCAGCTATACCGAGATAGCTAATATTACAATTAATGAATGCAATAAAGACATATGAGTGCAAAAAATTGAAAATAATAATAATATATTTTAGTTTAAACAATCAGAGTAAAAAGTGTAATAGCAAATCAATATTTGAATCAAACTGGTGATGTGATCTTCCTTTGTTTGTTGTAATGTTTTGCACTATGTAACTGTGAAAATTTCAATTAAAAGAAGGTTAAAAAAAAGTGTGATCTAATATATTTCAATAGCATTGGCTATAGAAGTTCATTCAGTTCTGCGTTAGAAACTGTTCATTAGTCCAAAATGCAGCTTTTGCAGACAAACACTGAGTGAGATGTGCAGATTTCTTGCAATGGTTGCATACAGTTATTGTCTTCAGGCCATTTCCTTTTGGACGTTTGCGACATCATTGTTTGTACTTGTAGAATATGAGTTGTGCTGCTGCAGTCTACAGTAATAATGGAAGCAGGAGTGGCCTAGTCGTTAGGGTGGTTGACTTTGGTCCTGGGGAACTGAGGAACTGAGTGCAATTCCCACTTCAGGCACAGGCAGCTCCTTGTGACTCTGGGCAAGTCACTTAACCTTCCATTGCCCCATGTAAGCTGCATTGAGCCTGCCATGAGTGGGAAAGCACAGGGTACAAATGTAACAAAAAATAAATAACAGGTTACTTGTTGGGTCATGCAGATAAAGCTGGCAGAATTAGCTGTTTTCCCAGAGTGAGAAGAAAGTTGAAGCAGACTTCGTATTCTTGGTTAATGTTGAGCTAAATGACCAACGCACTGATAGCAGAAATATTGATGATGTTTTTATTTTATTTATAATGACATTTGTATCCTGTATTATCCCAGAGTTCAGGCTCAATAAGGCTGACAATTCAGGCAATGTAATACACATAATTTAATACAATTTAATAAATAAAAAATGTTGAAAACTTTACAAAAATTAGTTTATGAATTTTACAAGGTTGTAGTGTATAACAAACATTTAATTATAAACAGTTATAAATAATAAAGTTGAAACAGCATTTTGTATAAAGTGCATTTTCTCTGTCCTACCTTTATGCATATACTTAGCAGATTTAATACCATCACTAACTGGTAAAGTGCCTGCTCTGTCAAAGTTCTGCCCCTAGACCACCCCGGCACTAAACAGACAGTGCTATGTGGAGGGGCATTTTCGATCGTGGACGCCCATCTCTAAGGGCGCCCATCTCCGGAGACGCCGCTGACCATATTTTCGAAACAAGATGGCCGGCCATCTTTTGTTTCGATAATACGGTTGGGGCCACCCAAATGTCAGAGATGGCCGGCCTCGGTTTTTGCCCATAATGGAAACCGAGGCCGGCCATCTCAAACCCAGCCAAATCCAAGGCATTTGGTCGTGGGAGGGGCCAGCATTTGTAGTGATCTGGTCCCCCTCACATGCCAGGACACCAACCGGGCACCCTAGGGGAGCCTTCTAAAAAGTAAAAATAAAAATAGCTGCCAGGTGCATAGCTCCCTTACCTTGGGTGCTAGCCCCCAAAATCCCCCCAAAACCCACTCCCCACAACTCTACACCATTACCATAGCCCTTATGGGTGAAGGGGGGCACCTACATGTGGGTACAGTGGGTTTGGGGGGGGGGGGTTGGAGGGCTCCCATTTACCAGCACAAGTGTAAAAGGTAAGGGGGGATGGGCCTGGGCCCGCCTGCCTGAAGTCCACTGCACCCACTAAAACTGCTCCAGGGACCTGTGTACTGCTGCGATGGACCTGAGTATGACATTTGTGGCTGGCATAGAGGCTGGCAAAAAAAGTTTTTAAAGTTATTTTTTTTTAGGGTGGGAGGGGGTTAGTAACCACTGGGGGAGTCAGGGGAAGTGATTCCCGATTCCCTCCGGTGGTCATCTGGTCAGTTCAGGCACTTTTTGTGACTTGGACCTGAAAAAAAGGGACCAAATAAAGTGGACCAAATTCTCACTAGGGACAATCTTCTTTTTTCCATTATCAGCCAAGGGCACCCATCTCTTAAGCATGCCCCAGCACACCCCTGTCCCGCCTTTGCTACCCTTCCGACATGCCCCCAGAAACTTTGGCCGGCTCTGTGATGGAAAGCAGTTGGAGCAGGCCAAAATTGGCTTTCGATTATACCAATTTGGCTGGCTTCAGGAGATGGCCGGCCATCTCCCGATTTGTGTCGGAAGATGGCCGGCGATCTCCTTCGAAAATAAGCTGGATAGTGTTCATAGCCAAAGGGAAGAGTGGGACTTTGGGGTTATTGTGTCTGATTACCTTAAAGGATATAAACAGGATGGAGTTGGTCCAGAGGGTGGGTGGCTATGAAATTAGTAAGTGGTCTTGGACATAAAACAGGCTTATGAACCTCAACATGTATATGCTGGAAGAGAGAAGGGACAGAAGAGATGAGAGAGATGTATAAATATCTCAGGGACATTAATGTACAAGAAGTGAGCCTTTTTCAAATGAAGGAAAACTCTGGAGTGAGGGGGCATCCTATGAAGCTAAGACAAAATAGGCTTAGGAGGAATCTAAGAAAGTGTTTGCGGAAAGGGTGGTGGAAGTGTGGAATGACCTCCCAGTGGAGGTCGTGGAGATGGAGACTATATCAGAATTTAAGAAAACATGGGACAGGCACGTGGGATCCCTTAGGGAAAGGAAGAGTTAGTGGTTACGGAGCATGATGGGCAGACTGGATGAGCCATTTGGCCTTTATCTGCCATTATGTTTCTTTGTTTCTATTCAGCAGGATTACCCACTGCAATGCTGCTGAATATTGACCTCATGTATGCACTACATTTTTTTAAGGTGAGCTAACTAACCTCCGTATTCACTAAGCCACGCTGCAACACTGACACAGCCCTATCAAAATGAATGGGCTGTGTCGACATTAACACACCATTATCCACTAGTATGGCTTCGTAAACAGGGGGGTAAATGTGTTCTAACAAATAGAGACCCCCTTTTACTAAGGTTCGCTCACGTTTTTAGCACACATTAAAATTGGGCGCTTGCTAAACGTTGGAGACGACAATACAATCCTATGGGTGTCTCTAACATTTAGCACATGCCCAATTTTAGCGCGCACTAAAAACGTAAGCGCGCCTTAGTAAAAGACCCCCACATATCCTTATTTCTGACATTAAAGTTCAATAAGAGTATATTTTAGAAGCGCATATACCGGCCTGCAGATAATTATATTTCATAAATGTCTAAATCCCGAGTTTTACAAAGCCGGGATAAAAACGTCTAAAACTGAAAAAAAGTACACCTGCAAGGAGGAGTGGTTCGGCTGTGTTTTGATTGGGACTACGATGGACCTAAAAAATAAATCTGTACTCCCTATTTCAGAGGGGGGAATGCACAACTATAACCAAAAAAGAGCCATGTTAGGATTTACACCTGCTACTCAGGACATCTAGGTTTAAAAAAAGTGTTCATAATAAATAGTGCTTCACTGGACGGATTAGAGTAAGTCACACCCTTAATTTTCTCAGTGGTTGAGTCCCTCCCCCCCCCCCCCCCCCCCCCCCCCACACACACATCTTCCAAAAGCAAAACTGGCAAGAGACATTAGACTAGCATAAATATTTATGTTCTAGCACATAAATGTCTATGTTGCTATTCTGTAACAAACATTTATGTGCCTGTTTTGACCCACTGATTTTAGAATGGATGCTCCTGCTGCACATAACTTCTGCATAAATGTCCAATGCAGTTAGATGCTATGTATGTGATGTAACTTGATGTTCTGCCCAGACTCTGTGATGGTAGTCTGTTGTATTCATTCGATTTCATGTGAAAATAGCAACTAGTGTAATATTACTCTGCACGGACACTAAATATTGTACTTCACATCTCAGAACTTTTAGACCCCTGATGCAGGCCTGTAGGCCAAAATATGACCTGTGTTGGGTCTTTGAACACTAAAATAAATTAGTTTAAAATATATTTGCACACTATTCTAAGTGTGCCTTCTTTTACCTCTACTGTTTGACTTTTCTGTAGATGAGAGAAGGGGGCATCATCTCAAAAAAGAATCTCATGTTGGGGTTGGAAGAAAGGGACAAGGAGCTGACACAGGGGCTGGGGCAGAGATAAGGGAGAAGATGTTGAAAGAAATGTAGGGAGGAAAGATGAGGCAGAAGTGGCAAGAAGGAAAGAGGAAAAGGTTGGTGTAGAAGACAGGAGAAAGGAGGGCGTATGGAGTATATAAAAGGAAAAATGTGACAAAAGAGAAAAGAAGAAAAAGGAGGGGAAAGGGGAGTGAGTAGAGAGGAAAAATGTACGAGGAAAAAAGGATATATATATATATATATATATATGAAAGCAGAAAGAAAGGGAGAGAATTATGGAGGAGTATGGGTAGAATTAAAACATACACACACACACACACACACAAAAGAGGTAATAAAAAATGGAACCATGGAATAACAAGCATTAAGAAAATTAATTAATAACAGGATGAAAAATATCTAGAGGAAATGCTGAAAGAACAAAAAATGACAGCAGAAAAAGATAGCTTAGAAAGTCAGAGGGGAGAGGAAAAGGGTAACTTTAATTAATAAAGAAAATAAATGTAAATAAAAATAATTTAAAATAAATGTAATTAAAAATAAAAAGGTTTGAAAATATGTTATTGTTACCCTCTTGCATCTACAACTGAACAGATGAGACTATCAAGGCAGGTGACAGCATACCTGGTAGAAGGGGGTAGGCCCAGGAGAGTGATAGAGTGTATATGTGAGGAAAAGAACGTGTGTTTTGAGAGGGGGAGGTGAGAAGAAAGCTAATCAATAAATTTCTTCAAAAAGGTGGTAAATAAATCCAAATAAAGAACATTTATAAAATGCCCATCTGAGAGGATGGGAAGAAAATTCACTCCCCTAACCACAAATTAATCTCTCTACCACATGAATCCCCCTCAAAAAGCAGAGGCTCTACATTTAGCTAAAGGTGGACAAAGCCATGGGACCGGACGGGATCCACCCCAGAATATTGAGGGAGCTCAGAGAGGTCCTGGCGGGTCCTCTTAAAGATTTGTTTAATAAATCCTTGGAGACGGGAGAGGTTCCGAGGGATTGGAGAACGACGGAGGTGGTCCCTCTTCACAAAAGTGGGGATAGGGAAGAAGCTGGAAACTACAGGCCGGTAAGCCTCACTTCGGTTATTGGAAAAGTAATGGAAGCCATGCTGAAGGAAAGGATAGTGAATTTCCTGGAAGCCAATAAGTTGCAAGATCCGAGACATCATGGTTTCACCAAAGGGAAATCGTGCCAAACGAATCTCATTGAATTCTTTGACTGGGTGACAGGAGACTTAAATCTAGGACGTGCTATGGACGTCATCTACTTAGATTTCAGCAAGGCTTTCGACACGGTTCCCCACAGGAGGCTCTTGAATAAACTAGAAGGGCTGAAGATAGGACCCGAAGTGGTGAACTGGATAAGAACTGGTTGACGGACAGACGCCAGAGGGTGGTGGTGAATGGAGTTCGCTCGGAGGAGGGAAAGGTGAGTAGTGGAGTGCCTCAGGGATCGGTGCTGGGGCCCATTCTGTTCAATATATTTGTGAGTGACATTGCCGAAGGGTTACAAGGTAAAGTTTGCCTTTTTGCGGATGACACCAAGATTTCCAACAGAGTGGACACCCCGGAGGGTGTGGAAAACATGAAAAAAGATCTGAAGAAGCTAGAAGAATGGTCTAACGTTTGGCAATTAAAATTCAATGCGAAGAAATGCAAAGTAATGCACTTAGGGAGTAGAAATCCAAGGGAGACGTATGTGTTAGGCGGGGAGAGTCTGATAGGCACGGACGGGGAGAGGGATCTTGGGGTGATAGTATCTGAGGACCTGAAGGCGACGAAACAGTGCGACAAGGCGGTGGCAGTAGCTAGAAGATTGCTAGGCTGTATAGAGAGAGGAGTGACCAGCAGAAGAAAGGAGGTTTTAATGCCCCTGTATAAGACGTTGGTGAGGCCCCACCTGGAGTATTGTGTTCAGTTTTGGAGCCCGTATCTTGCGAAGGATGTTAAAAAAATGGAAGCGGTGCAAAGAAAAGCTACAAGGATGGTATGGGATTTTCGTTCCAAGATGTATAAAGAAAGGCTTGCTGACCTGAACATGTACACCCTGGAGGAAAGGAGGAACAGGGGTGATATGATACAGACGTTCAAATATTTGAAAGGTATTAATCCGCAAACGAATCTTTTCCGGAGATGGGAAGGTGGTAGAACGAGAGGACATGAAATGAGATTGACGGGGGGCAGACTCAGGAAAGATATCAGGAAGTATTTTTTCACGGAGAGGGTGGTGGACGCTTGGAATGCCCTCCCGCGGGAGGTGGTGGAGATGAAAACGGTAATGGAGTTCAAACATGCGTGGGATATGCATAGAGGAATCCTGTGCAGAAGGAATAGATCCTCAGAAGCTTAGCTGAAATTGGGTGGCGGAGCAGTTGGGGGGAAGAGGGGGTGGTGGTTGGGAGGCGAGGATAGGGGAGGGCAGACTTATACAGTCTGTACCAGAGCCGGTGATGGGAGGCGGGACTGGTGGTTGGGAGGCGGGAAATACTGCTGGGCAGACTTATATGGTCTGTGCCCTGAAAAGGACAGGTACAAATTCAAGGTAAGGTATACACATATGAGTTTGTCTTGGGCAGACTGGATGGACCATGCAGGTCTTTTCTGCCGTCATCTACTATGTTACTATGTTACTTATGAATGCAAATCAGACTTTCTAATACTTTTGATTTAGGTTTTGTTAGGGAAACTTTCTTTGGGGGCAATTCTACAAACAGACACCTTCATTTAAGCACTCTGATGCCACATGGTGATAGTATCAAGGCTCCCAGGTCCCTTTATAGACTACTAGCATAACCCAACATTGGCACACCTAAAATGTAGGTGACTGTTTACATTAGCCTTAGACCTGTTGTAACTGCAGGCACCTAAATCAAGCAAGGGCATGCACAACTTACAGTATTCTCTAAGTTGTGTGTAAGCAGCAGCACTGCCCATGGGTGGACCAACAGTGGTTGGGGCCCCTGGGCAGTGACGGTCATTGGAGTCCCCCTGGCCCCTGTCCGCCACCCCACTGCCCCCTCCCGCACTGCCCTCCCTGGTCCTACCGTTAAGGGCCTGGTGGTTTAGTGGCTTCTTTGGGGTCAAGAAAGAACCCTCTCTTTCCTGCCCACTATTGTTACTGTCCTTGCAGCAACAAGTGTTTTTCAAAATGGCTGCCAAGACGTACTGCCGTAGTCTCGCAGGTCTCAGAAGTCTCGGCTGCCATTTGTAAAACACAGTGGTGCTGGCTCATTGTCATGCAGTGTAGTGGCAGCAGGCAGGAAAGAATGGGATTCTTTCTTGCCCCAAGAGACCCTTCAAGGTAGGACCGGGGAAAGTGTTTACCATCAGCTGGTTCCTACCACAAGCAAAAAATGCTACCGTGGCTTTAAGTGTACGCTTACTGGCAAAAGTGCTGGTATTCTGACATTTACATGCCCAGGTGGTATGCACAGTTATAGAAATGCCATTTATGTTTATACAAGATAAGCATCTGTAATTAAATTATTTTTAAGAAGACATATCTCATGCGTGTAATTGCTGCTTTTACTATCAAACATATAAATGGCGAGTGACTGTACTCACCCGCAAATGCGCAGTACAGACTTCCCTCTCTGTTCCGCCCCCGCGTCAATACGTGAAGATGGGAGCAAGACAGAGAGGGAAACTGCGTGAAGGGGAGGGAGGGAACCGTCGAAGTCGCTACCGCTCCCCCCCCCCCCCGAGGTTGCCGCTACCGATCCCCCCCACCTGGAGTCGCCGCCGCCCCCACTCCACCCGGCCCGAGCACTCTCTTCGGTACTGAACTTACATCGCCGACACGCAGCAGGCAGATCAGCTGAGCTCCCGTTGGCCTTCCTTCCCTGCCTGTGTCCCGCCCTCGCCGACGTTACGTCACACGAGGGCGGGTCACAGGCAGAGAAGGAAGGCCGACGGGAGCTCTGCTGATCTGCGTGTTGCGTTTCGGCGACGTAAGTTCAATAGCGAAGAGAGGGCCCGGGCCGGGTGGAGGGGTGGCGGCGGCGGCGACTCCGGGGGGGAGGGGACCGGTAGCGGCAACCTGGGGGGGGGGGGGCCTTGGAAAAACCCCATACTAGCCCGTTTTAACAGGCTCAATGGCTAGTGACACAATAAATCATTATGTGCACAGAATTCCTCTCTCTTAGCCTTGTTATTGCCAGCAAATAGTGAACCTGACCTGGGTTAGTTGTAAATAATTTCCTTGACAAGCTGCTCCTGCCCTATAGCAATGAAAGACAATGAAAATTTAACAAAAATCTGTTGAAGCATCTTAGTTGTTGTAGGTGTCTCTAGACTAAGCACCAAGGTCACCTTTGGAATAATTCAGATATTAAGAAGAATACTACTAGCAGATAAATTTGAGAAGAAAACAAAATCCATCCTAATATACCTTATCTTAAGAATGAGATTTATTCTTGTCGAGATATGTATGATACAAATCCCATAGTGAAACTTATTTTGCAGGACCAAATCCCTCACTGAAGCAGTTTAACAAACTGTTCACTAAAGAATGTAAAACCTTCAGGGCTAGATTTACTAAAAGATCCTATTGTGTTAGTACACATTAGTAAATCTACTTCAGAGTGAATTGTGCATGTGGTAGATAATTTTCAAAACTTTTTCCACAAATACACAGCAGTTCTATAAAGTATTCATGATTACGCTCATATGTTATTAGAATAATGGTATACTGTATATGCTGATTTTTTTTCAAGAATTACAGAAAAGCTTGATCCTCTAGACAAGGGGTCAGGACAGCTATTATCATCATGCCTGCTTTTTTTTTTCAGTTACTAAAATTCCCTCTGCTTCCTTCTTATATCCCAAGGTGTTAGCAGTTCATATTATATCCCCTGTCTTTCACCTTTTAGCTTTTTCTGTTGTCAGTTACTATCTGGTCCATAGTCAGCCTGCAGTGGTCAGTGTTTACAAATGCTGATTGGCAAGGGCAGTCTACAGCTTTGAGAGTGGGAGTCCAGGCACCAGCATTGAATAACCAGGACTAATTTGTTAGATCCTAGCCACTGGGTCTTATGCAGGTCCTGGCAGATATTCAGCCGGGATCCACATATGACACTTACCTGGGTCCCAACTGAATAATGTCCGGAACCCACATAAAGAATTTTGGTCAGGTTCTGAAAACCCTTCCTATCTCTCCACCCCCCACCCAACAAACTTCAGAATTCCACCTTAAGATCTCTCCATACAAAATTTAAACCAGCCCTAGCCCCCGGGCCTACCTTTTTGGGTCCCTAATGGTCTAGGGTGAAATGGGCTGGAGCAATGCCCAATCTCTACTGCTCAGAGAGGCCTGCTCTTCAAAATGGCTGCCACAACCTCTAGTGACAGTCTCATGATGCTTCATGAGAAATTTTGTACTATTGCAAAATGGATGTTACATTACAAGTTATCTTTTTAGTCAATCACAGCATAATTTTCATTATCAACTAAGGTTTATTAGAAGGACTATTCTAATATATAAAGACCTTGAAAAAAAATCTTACCCACAAGAATCTCTTGAAAATAGCTTCTTAAAAATCTATATATATAAAAGGCACCTCCAACGTTCCAGTGAAGCCTCAAGCCAGATGAGGCACCCGAGATATCCGGTTTGGCCTACAGTCACTGTAGCTCTGCCCTCGCATCAAAACGCGATGACGTCGAGGGCGGGGCGGCGAAGGCACAACACGCGAGTCTGATATTCACTTACAGTAGTGGAGAAAGCGCTGCGAACATTCATCGCAAACTCGCAACTGAAGTGAGTGAGGGAGGGACGAAGGGAGGGAGGGAGGAAGAGGGGGGTGTGGAACTTGGGAGGGAGGATGGTGGGGGGGGGGGATTACCTCGCTAGCGCCCGTTTCATTTTTTCCCGAAACGGGCATTTCTTACTAGTGTTAAAAGAAAAGGATTGTCTATGTTCTTGGTGATTTTTAAATTTTTATTTAGTACATTTTATCACTTTTTATCAATGTGCTTTTAACACACAATATAAGTCAAGCAGCACTGAAAGGAGCTGTCAGTTTGTATTTACTTCGCAGTGTTTGTGTGCATGCACATGTTTTTTGTAGCTTGCAAGAATCATCATCTTCATTGGATCAATATTTTCCTAAGCTCTGAAGAATTTCAAACACAGCTAAAAAGCACATGCAGTTCCAGTGGATATTGGTATGCCTGGTGAATCATATAATGTACTGTCCAACTGTGGAATTGGTAGCATTGCTGTTATTGATTATTCTTTCACTGTGTTGATGAATGATGGCCACATTTTTAGAATCTAGCAATGTACATCAACAGAGCTTTTTACAATCAAGGCAGTCTGTCACCTCCTCTTTGATAAAGGGCTATACAGATAAAAATTGGCAGTTTAAACTTTGGGAGTGGGTTCAGTGGGAGTGGGATTCATAATTGCTAAATTATTGAGTAGCCTAGTGGTTAGTGCAGTGGACTTTGATCCTGGGGAACTGAGTTCAATTCCCACTGCAGCTCCTTGTGACTCTGGGCAAGTCACTTAACCCTCCATTGCCCCTGGTACAAAATAAGTACCTGCATATATGTAAAAAGCTTTGAATGTAGTTGCAAAAACCTCAGAAAGGCAGTATATCAAGTCCCATTTCCCTTACCTTATCCTTGTAGAACATAGTGTTTGAGTTCACTTAAGTTAGTTTGAACCAGTGGCGTAGCCACAGGTGGGCTTGGTGGGCCAGGGCCCACCCATTTATGGCTCAGGCCCACCCAACAGTAGCACATGTTTAGTGGTAACTGGTGGGAATCCCAAGCTCCGCCAGCTGAAGATTTTCCCCTGATGGTAACGAAAATGCTACTCTCCACGACACCTGCGCATGCTCAGTTTTCAGTGCATGCCTGCTGCCAAGGTGGAAAGAAGCGTTTTCCCACCAGCTGAGATAATTTTTTTTGGGGGGGGAGAACACTTGGTGACCACCCAATTCTTGCCTAGGCCCACCCAAAATTTGTTGTCTGGCTATGCCCTTGGTTTGAACTATATAGAAACATAAAAACAGAAAAAAGTAAAGGCAAATAAAGATCATACGGGCCTATCTAGTCTGTCTAGCCATGTCATCTTCTCTTCCTCTTAGAGATCCTATGTAACTGGCATAGTTAAATAAAGACTATTATAGAGATTTTGTATTGAATAGATTTAGGACATAGAAACTAATACTTGCAGTTTAGATTTTTTTAGTGTGTATTCACAAAAAAATTTGATGTATTCACTAACACCACACTTAACAGGTGATAACTAAGGGGTCCTTTTACTAAGCCGCTTAAGCATCTAAGCATTCTCAACGTGCGCCAAAATGGAGTCACTGCCATGGCGCTTGTGGTAAATTTCTTTTGGCGTGCATCCAAAAAATATTTTTTATTTTCGGACGCACGTAACAGATGTGTGCCAAGTGGCATTTGACACACGTAGGTCATTACCCGCCCAGATTCTTTACTGCTAGGTCAATGGCAGGCGGTAAGATCTCAGAGCCAAAATGGACACGCGGCAAGTTTGATTTTGCCGCATGCCCATTTTTATAAAAAAAGGCCTTTTTCACAGGTGCACTGAAAAATGGATTGCCACGCGCCCAAATCCCACAACTATACTACCGAAAGCCATTTTTCAGCGCACCTTTGTAAAAGGACCCCTAAATTTTAGTGCACCTTCTAAAATGCAGTGTCACATACTAATCCACAGTTCCAGGAATAACATGTATAGAATGTTTGTACATTTGGGAATCTTGCCAGGTGCCCTTGGCCTGGATTGGCCGCTGTCGGGGACAGGATGCTGTGCTCGATGGACCCTTGGTCTTTTCCCAGTGTGGCATTACTTATGTACTTATTATCTAAGAGGTCCTTGTATTAAAGTGCATTAAACTGTTACATTTACCTGCTTGAAGTGCCTGAATTACTGAACAGTAAGTGCAAATCTGAGCAGTAACTCTTGGGGGTGAGCCCAGCATGCTCCTATATAGTTATACCATTAAAAAATACTTTATCATACAGAAAGTGTACTTATAGATATTACAGATGTTCTTACTCCGAGGTAAGGTACAGTACATTGTACCCAAGGGTTAACTCTATAAGAATGGTGTGAACATTTAGATGCCAAAAATAGATTCAAATGACCAGAATACTGCCATTTATGTGAATATATGAGCACATATGTTCATACCAGCTGCATAGCCAGTCCTTGGATCTTGTTGGGGGGTACAAAATATTGCCCCACCCTCTGGTTCTTCATTCTTCCTCACCTCAATGCATTTCACTTCCTCCTGTGACCCCAACATACCCAAGCTGGTGGGGGTCTTCAAGCTTGCATTTTCCTTGGGCAGTGGTTCCCCCAGCATGTGCTCAGTTTTCACAAAACTGAGCAGACACAGAGCATGCACGGGAAGGGAGAGGGGATGCCCAACATGGTAGTGGCAACTTAGGGAAAGTGCAAGCCATGGGTGGAGGATCATTTCCACTGGTGGGGTTTGGGGACCCCTGCTAGCCAAAGCAGCAGACGGTGCTACAAATTTGGAGGGGCTTGAATCTACATTGGAGGAACTCAGGCCCCAAGGTTCCCCCCCCCCCCCCCCCAATGACTATGCCACTGGCTCATACATTCCAATATTCTGGAAATGTGCTATTCTATAAAGTGGCACTTAAATGTGATGGTGTGTAGTTTGAAGGTGGGCATACACATGAGTGAAGTCTAGGCAGATAATGGGAGGGTAATACAGTTACATATGCAAATTATTGAATACTGTAACATATATTTTTTTAGAAATCTAGGTAGAAGCATATGCATCAGCTCTATAGCTGGTGTCAGCACTCGTGCCTAAAATGTATGTGTGTATCTGCCCTGCTAAGCTAGAATTCTATAGAGGAAAGTAGGCAATTAAAAATAGGTGCCCCTTTATAGAATTGTGCTCTAAGGGGTTATTTTACTAAGCTGTCGGAAAATGGGCCCTGTAGTAGCGGCAGGGGGCTGTTTTTCTAGCTCACCAGGGCCCATTTTTACCACATCACATATCCACTTGCTCAACTATGAAAATCTTAGGAGTCACAGTTGATCACTTTCTCACTCTAGATAACCAAATCTCCAAGTGGTCCTCAAGTGTTCAATTCATTATGGAAACTGAGGAAACTAAGACAATCTTTGTGAAATCAATCATCCGTACCCTAGCTCAATCCCTAGTCCTAAGAAAATTTGATTACTGCAACTTTATGTAGGGGATCTCCTAAAAGAACTACAAACTGCTCAAAACATTGCCACACATCTCATATTCAGACTAACACACTTCATCAAAGCAATCGCCTTTTGTACGATTGCATTGGCTACCAATAAAAGACAGAAATATCATTCAAGCTATATACCTTCATTCACAAACTTTTTTTATGGTTCAGCCTCAATATATATGAACAACCTCATTGAATTACCCTCATTTAATGCCTCTAAATCATCTAGAGAATATCTTATCATACCTTTCCCAAACTGTAAGAAAGTAACCTACAAAATAATCCATACTGCTAACTTTTCATAACAAGGCCCTAAAATTTGGAACTTTTATCTAAAACCATCAAATGCACCAATGATTATTTGTTATTCCAAAGTCTATTGAAAACTTCTTCAGTCTTGCCTTTAAGGAAATAAACACTCTTCTTAATTAAACTCATGGCATTAATTTTTACCTCATCCCACCTCCCACTACTTCTGTCTAATACCAGCTAATCCTAGCCCTTACTTTTTCCTCCATATTTTAATTAAATACTTAGGGGTTCTTTTACTAAGCTGTGGCAAAAGATGGCCTGCGGTAGTGTGAGCATGTGTTTTGGTGCGCACCGGGCCATTTTTTACTATGTCTGGGGAAAAGGGTTTTATTTCAAGGGCCGGGAAAAGGGCCTGTGGTAAATTGAAAAACAATGAGCGCCTATTTACAACCTGAGCCATTAACCGCCACCACCCATTGATCTAGCGGTAAGAGCTCACACATTACACGCACGGTGACCAGTCATCATGCGCCAACTGCCAATTAATGCTGGAAATGCCACATGCAGTAGGAAATTTTAATATTATTTGTCCCGGCAGTATAGGCCACATGCCAACTCCAAAATTAACTCCAGGGGGGGGGGGGGCGCACTAGCCTGGCGGTAGTCTCGTTTTAGCACAGGCTGCACACACGTAGAGTCCTGCAGCACCTTTGTAAAAGGGCCTCGATGATTTAAGCTAGATAATTATATCTTTTCCCTCCTAACTCAAGTTTTACTGGTCTAACATTATATGATGTACGTTACTTTCTGTTAATATATTTTTAACATGTTCATGCTTTTCTAATTGTTATGTAAGCCACATTGAACCTGAGTTGTACTCGGCTAATGTGGGATATAAATGTCATAAATAAATAAATAATAAATAATAAATAACTCTTACCGTGTGGCCTACTTTTATATACTTTATAAATGTGTTCATTAGTTTTATTATGCATATTTTGTATTCTATATATGTTTTTCTTGTATACAAAAGTTTATTCGCATTGTATGTTTATTTACTGTTTTTAGACCCCTGAGGCAGGCACTTAGCTGAAACACGATACCGTGTCTGGTACTCCCAAGGAATAAAGTGTTATATTTTCATCCATTCATCTTTCTGTGGTTTTTTCTGGAAGAGATTTGCTGGCTACACTGCTTTTATTCTTTTGGTGTATCACGGTCCTTCGCTTTCCGTGTTTGTTTCCTAAATAATATTCTGCCTATAATATTTGATCACCCCCACCACCACCACCACCACCAGAAACAATCTAATGAGCAGACAGCAAATGCCCATGCAGAAAGGACTCAGCTTAGGAACCTATATGTTAAGAACCTTGAGGGTGCTTATGTGAAGCCTGTTCTATAAAGGGAAATAGGTACCTAGTTTATTTGATAGCATACTAGTTTAACCTGGTATTTTCACATGTATATGGTTAGCATGAGCACTTACAACCAGTCATAGTGTCTAGTCTTGGGAGAGATGTGTAACATTGTAGTTTAAAAGTTATGCATGTGTGAGCCTCCACTCATGTGATGCTCAACTCCAAACAATACACTATTAAAGACTATAAAAAAAGGCCCGTTTCTGTATGAAATGAAACGGGCACTAGCAAGGTTTATCCCCCCTCCCTCGCTCCTCTCCTCTGTCCCCCCACAGTCCCATGGTCCCCTTTCTTCCCTTCCGATTTCCAGGCCGTCCTCCCTCCACTCTCCCACTCTCCCACTCTCCTGCAACTCACTACTTTGTCCATAAATTTCCAGGTGTTCTGTACGGGCCTGATTGGGGTGCTGTTTTTGTTTGTTTTTACAGGTGGTGCGTTCCCCCCTTCCTCTCCTCTGAGTTCCAGGCCCCCCTCCTCTCCTCTGAGTTACAGGCCCCCTCCTCGCTCCTCTGAGTTACAGGCCCCCTCCCTCTCTCCCTCCCTCTCTCTCCTTCCCTCTGTCCGTCCTCTGAGTTCCAGTCCCCCCTCCCTCCCTCCCCCGAGTTCCAGACCCCCCTCCCCTCCCCCCTGAGTTCCAGACCCCCCCCACCCCTCCAAAATTGCCACCATCCCTCTGTTATTGACTCTGCCCCCGGTATCATGCTCTCATGCATCTCGACCCCTGGTGGTCAGACCTGGTGATCGCAATGGACTGTCTATTTGTGGTTTTCCCCGGTTCCAGAAGTCATGTCAGTCCGGTCCGGATTTTCTAGCCTGCCAGTTGGTATTGAGACTTTTGGAACTAAGCTGTTTCCGTACCTGGTGACCTTCCGGGCTGTTGGCCTTTATTAACCACCTGGAAGCTTCCCTGGTTTGCCTTGCAACAGAGCTCTTCAGAGGTGTGTCTTCTGCGATCGTTTGTTGCTGTGCTTCCTTGCTACTTTCAGTTTCTGCCTATCTCTGCCTTTGAACCTTAGCCTGGACCTGGACTTTGACTTTGCTTGCTGCCTGCCTTTGAACCTTTGCCTGGACCTGGACTTTGACTTTGCTTGCTGCCTACCTTTGAACCTTGGCCTGGAGCTGGACCTTGCTTTTATTTGCCTGTTCACGGTTCTGCTGGCTTTGTGGACTATCTTCCTGCTCTGTGCTGTGGCTTCTGTTCCGGTCCTGCCGCTCCAGTCCGGAGGGTACTGGTCTGTCTGGGTTCTGCCTTGTTCCTCCTGCCGCTGCCGCCCCTCGGCAGTAGTCCAAGGGCTCACTATCCAGTGTTTCGTGTGAAGCGTGACACCCTCTCTCACTCACAGACACGTCCTTGCGATGCCTCCACCCGCGGCCCTCCCCGACACTGGCCCCACCCATCCCCCTACATGCATGTCGCCCCCCTCCAAAATCACCAACCCCCCCTCTGCTCCCCTCCCCTCCCCCCTCTTACCGGGGTCCCGGCAGCAGCAGTGAAGGGCGAGCAGCAGGCTCAGCGAGTCGGCTGCCTTCCCTTCTCTTCGCTCTCAGCTCTGTCTCTGATCCGGCCTCATTTCCTGTTTCCACAAGGGCGGGACCAGAGTCAGAGCTGAGAGCGAAGAGAAGGAAGGCAGCCGACTCGCCAAGCCTGCTGCTTGCCCTTCACTGCTGCCGCTGGGACCCCGGTAAGAGGGGAGAGGGGAGGGTAGCAGAGGGGGGTTTGCGATTTTGGAGGGGGGTAACGTGCACATAGGGACATCTCTGCCCGCTCCCGCTGTTCTTCAACTGTCTGCTGTTCTTTTTGCCAGTCACGTGCTTCCCGTGCCTCTCTCTGGGATCGTAACCACCTCCTGATGTCAGGCAAGCAGGGTTCTAGTGCTGGCCAGTGACGTCAGCAGGTGGTTACGATCCCAGGTAGACACTTTTGAATGTTCACAGAGCAAATAATTATATTAGATATGTGCACAGTTGCAGAATAGCACATGGCCAGTTTATTGATGTTTATGTGCATAAATGTGCATATAGATGCATCTGTGCCAGTATTCTGACCACTTATGTGTATATTTGCCACCTACAGGTTGGCACCCACTTTATGGAATTACCCTCCATGAGCATGGATAGGACATAAGTGTTCAGTAGAAGTAAAGCAGCACATAATGATGCCTGAGGTCAACAAGCATCATATTTATGTAGCTAAGAGAGGTTACTTTAAAACTGGGATTTAAAAAATATTTGTATGGGCCATAAGAAATATTTGCAGTAGTAATGGAGTTATTTCAAGATCCTTGTGCCTCTAGTGACCCTGAATAAGTACATAAGTATTGCCATACTGGGACAGACCAAAGGTCCATCAAACCCAGCATCCTGTTTCTAACAGTGGCCAATCCAGGTTACAAGTACCTGGCAAGATCCCAAAACAGTACAATATATTTTATGCTGCTTAAAATAAGCAGTGGATTTTCCCCAACTCAATTTTAATAATGGCTTATGGACTTTTCTTTTAGAAACCTAGCCAAACCTGTTTTTAAAACCTGCCAAGCTAACTGCTTTTATTACATTCTCTGGCAGCAAATTCCAGAGTTTAATTACACATTGAGTGAATAAATATTTTTTTTCCAATTTGTTTTAAATTTACTACTTTGTATCTTCATCATGTGCCCCCTAATCCTAGTATTTTGGAAACAGTAAAACAATCAATTCACATCTACCTAGCCAGCACCCACATAGCACTAGATTCTATATATCACACCTAAAAAAAATCGGTGTCATAACGAAATATGCCAAGACATATTCTATAAAGTATGTCGACATTTAGGCATACTTTATAGAATTAGCATGGAAAAGAAAATAAGATGATACCTTTTTATTGGACATAACTTAATACATTTCTTGATTAGCTTTCGAAGGTTGCCCTTCTTCCTCAGATCGGAAACCTTCGAAAGCCAATCAAGAAACGTATTAAGTTATGTCCAATAAAAAAGGTATCATCTTATTTTCTTTCCATGTTTTATTTTGTTTGATTTCTATTGATAACCTTTAAGAGTGGACTAACACGGCTACCACACCTCTCTACTTAGAATTAGCATAAATTTCCACAAGGTTTATAGAATATGCTAAACGCCTATCCGCATGACAAAATTTAGTCAAGGGCAGTTACACCAAGTAAAACTTGATATAAATGCTGACGCCTAAATTATGCGTGGACTGGGTGTACTCTGTAACAACGCATATACATTTTAGAAACACCCACAACTTGCTCATTCCACACCCATGGCCTCACCCCCTTTTCAACTATGTGACTTAGAAATTAAGAATACACTTACACAGTTCTGCACGTATATTTCTAATTAATGCCAATTAGTGTCAACAATCAGCAATTATCAGTGCTGATTGGCTTGTTAATCTTCTCAATCTAATAATATGTGCTTGCATTTTCTACTGGCATATTTAGAGAGTTGGATAACTGATCAAAATTTCTGATAGCGGCAGAAAAAAAATATCAATGGATGAGGTGTGAACTTTTAGAAAGCCTGTGCTAAGAATCCTACCCACATTCTGGAGCCTTAAGGAAAATGGTAGACAGAGACTGGAGAATGAGAAAAAGAAAAGTTCTGCTATCAAGTAACAATTATTTGCCTTTTTTAACAGTTTTTCAGATGATTAATAATGTGAGTGAAGCTGAACTGTTCCATAGTTGGTTGTTATTTCAGATGATAAACTTTGTACTCTTCATCTTTAGTGTAGTTAGTCAATTAGTTCCAATCTGCTGGGCTCAATTAAGAGCAAAGCACACTTAATACCCTGGAAGATCAAAATGGCAGAGAAGAGTGAGGAGACAGAAGCTTCCATTAACTCATCACTGGTACCTGCACTGAGACAAATTCTTGACAGGATTTACAGTGGACAAAAATCGACCCATCCTAGACTTCTGAAGACACTTTGCAAATAAAAGTAAATAGTTACTCATAGGCATCCATTTGCTTTAAAATTACATCTGCAAATCTAAAGTGCTCAATAATTATGATGAGCCATATCTTTGCAATGTGATATAAAAGGGTTTTGAAAGGTGCTCTTATTAGTACAAATTATATTTCCTCTAAAATACATTTCATTGCATCTTTCAAAAGAATTTAAATGAAAGATGAATTTGAAAAATTGCATTGCTCAATATAAGCATTTCTTAAATTACAATTTAATTATAGTAATGTTCTTGCAAACGGTAATGTAATGCTAATTCTAGTAGATGGATTTTTTTTGGCAATGTTATAATAGTTACAAATTATAGCAAAGGTGGATAAACTAGCTTAGCAAATGTTTAGATCCATGCCATGCATTGTTGTGGGGCATTAGTAAGGAGCCATTTTACTAAGCTGTATAGATGCTAACATGCAACAAACAATTGACCTACTGCAGGATGTGCTACAGCATCCTGCAGTAGTTGAATGTGTACACACTAACAACACAATTAGGGGCCCTTTTACAAAAGCACGATAGGGGTACCACATGGGTAGTATGCGCCAACTCAGCCCTACCACTGGAGTACCACAGGAGCCCGGCGGTGGTTCCAAAGTTGGCATGCACAGTTTCCCACGGTAGAAAATTTTATCCCGTGGGGGCATTCTTGGCAATAATTGGCAGAATGGCTACATTGCTGAACGTTGCCCGATTACTACAGAGTTAGTGCATGAGACCTCACCGCCAAGTAAATTGGAGACAATAAGGGCTCATGCGATAAATAGTCTTGTGCTAATTTGGAACATAGCACCTGGCCACTAACGCTATAGTAGGATAACTTTATTCGGTTATTGTATTGAGTCTCTCGTTTGAGCCACATCCTCTGTCATATTCAACATTTTTGCATTATTGATTTTACAGTTGACAGCATTTAGTATAAATGCCGTTCCATAAGAAGAACATCTTTTAGTTCTTAGACAATACTTTCATATGCTTTCATTTTTTGTTTTATTTTATATGAACAGGAGTAACTTGTCTGCACTTGTTTGAATTTGGTCTTGGAATTGTTACCTACACCATAAGGTGAGCTCTTTTTTTTACTTCATATTGGTATTCCATGTGTTTGCATGTTATTTTAAGTTCACTTTATTTGTACTATTACAAGTTGTATTTCTTTTCTTTTTTTTTATTTCTTATTTTTTCTGCATATTGCTTTAAGTTCACACCTTTTGTATTATTGTACGTTGTTTGGATTCTATTGCACTTAATTTTATTGTATTTCATTTTATGTAATTGTATCTCATGGTTTTTATATTTCATGTTTTGCATTATGATACATATGTTTATACCAGTATTTATATGTTTTATAGACTCCTGACGCAGGCGCTTTGGGTGTCAAAACATGGTAGTTGTGTCGAGTCGTTTGATGATTTCAATAAAGATCATATATTTTTGAATAAGCATCTCCCTTGGTTTCTTTTGGAAGAGCCAGCTTACCCTACTCTTTGAACTTCTTTGACGACACTCGTAGGGATTGAGTGTTCCTCCACTTTTGAGTGATAAATAAAATTCCACCATTTTTCAGCTGGGCTAAGAAATGGCCTGAGTAGTGCAGACCACTTTTTAGTGCATCTATATAATTTGTTTGTATTTTTGAGGGGGCACATCAGGGGTAGAAAATGGGCATTTCTGCACTAGCCAGTTAGTACATCTACATTACCATGTGCTAACTGGTTAATGCATGGATAAAACAAGAGCTCTTACCATCTACCAAATAGGTGGCAGTAAGTGTTTTATTTATTTAGATTTTGCTCACACCTTTTCAGTAGTAGCTCAAGGTGAGTTACACTCAGGTACATTGGATATTTCTCTGTCCCAGGAGGGCTCACAATCTAAGTTTGTACCTGAGGCTATGGAGAATTAAGTGACTTGCCCAAGGTCACAAGGAGCAGCAGTAGGATTTGAACCAGCCACCTCTGGATGTCAAGACTGGTGCTCTAACCACTGGGCCACTCCTCCACTCCACAGTTGCTACAGTAATTTATTTAAAAATGGCTGTGCGGTAAAGACAACATTTAGAGCCCCTTTGATGAAGCTGCAGCAAAAGGGGGCCTGCACTGGCATGTTTTATAGAATATGCTAAACGCCTATCCGCCGAGGCCCCCTTTTACTGCAGCTGATAAAGGCAGGTCTTTGTCTTTTTCAGGAAATGACCATGCGGCAAGTGAAGTACTTGCAGCGCGGGGGGTGGGGGGAGGGAAGCACTTACCACCACCCATAACTGGGTAGTGCGCAGCACTGCTCAATTACTGCCGGAAACGCACCAGCGCTACAAAATATATTTTTATATCGCTGGATATGATGTGTGCTGGGGAGGGAACTACCACCAGGCTGCAGTGGTAGCCTGGCGGTACTTCTCTTTTAGCAAGTAGTAAGCCCGCATTGGGCTTTCCGCCGCTTTGTAAGAGTTCCTTAGTACATGGCCATTAATGGAGAAAATAGATTTTAAAAAGCTACTTTATGGTTGTGGTAAAAATAGTTTTAGCATGACGGAAAAACCATGTAAGATCACACTATGGCCAGATTTTACTGCATTTTTGTAAAAGAACCAAGGGAGTGAAGCAAAATAATCTACATGTGTCACAGTAACAACATCAACTCTTTCTTTCTAAATATATTATTCAAAAATTCAAACTAAAAATTTGGGAGTAAATATTCAGAGAAGCATCAATTACATGGAAAATATATCTGCATAAATATTGTAAAGCCACAGGAATAATCTTATGTGCTAAAGATCCTTTGGTGGTTCTTATACAACATTACAAACCTATGGTTAGTACTCACTAGAGTTTTGTCTTTGAGAAAAGCTCAAAGACAGTTCTCCCCTATGGGGCCCTGTAACCTCAGCCTCTTCAATTGGGCTCCTTCTTCAACTCAGGGTGACCATTCCTCATTTATCATAATTTCTTAGAATCCTTCTGTGAAACATCATTGGGAAACAGGTCACCTTTCTGGCACCCCTGAGGCCCCCTGCCACCTTTCTGGGGAATGCAACACTTGTTTCTCAGCCTTCACAAATATGCAAATTAGATTCACCCAATGCAAATCCACTCTATTAGCATCCCAGATCCAGTTTTGTGGGGAACAACTTCTTTCCACAAATAGTTCCTCTGGCTTTCCTCAACTGAGCTCACTTATTTGGGAGACCTGGGTCTCAGTTTAAAAGTCTCCTCCCCTGGACAGGACTTTCCAATCTCACTGTAACTTTACAGTCCTGTCCTCCACCCCATGGCTGTTAGTCCAGTTCAATTAATATTCAGTGCTTTCTGTGCCAATGTTTTTTTTCACATGGGTTTTGACAACAGTTCTTGGTGCCATTACTACAATATCCATAGCAAGGTAAGTACCTTTTTGGTTTTTAGCGGGATCCTTCTCTCTTAGTTTCCAGGGGGTCTTTTCCAGTAGGTTTCTCTTTTCCTTTCTCTTCTTGAAGGGTGTTCTTTATAGGGTGGTTAATAATTATTTCCATCTAAATCCAGAAAATCCAGGCCTACAACTCTCTTAATCTTTTTCTCATCTACTCTGAGAGCTCCCCCTAGTGGCCTTTTCAGGGAAGGGCAGGTCCTATACCATGGGCATCCCCTAACTGTCCCTTCAGGTCATTACATAGATGTACCCTTTTTGGCTCCCTCTAGTGATCAGATCAGGGAATTTTCAAGACTTTTCCTTGGGACAGCGCCCTCTGGTGGCCTCCTCAGGATAGGACAGTCCTGTGTTTATCACAATATATATGAATTTTCAGTGGTGTAATCCATGATGGAAATGCTGACCTAAATTTGTACAGATAACTTATCCACATAAAGGGGCCCTTTTATTAAAGTATGATAGGCTGTTAATGTGTGGTAATAGATAATACACAAATGGACTAACCGCTTTTGCAGTATTTTAAGGTTACCATGCACTAGGTCACACATTAAGGTAATTTTATATTAAGAGGCAGAACTAGGCATGTCATGAGTGGAGAATGGGCACGGAGAGTATACAGCAATTAATACACTGCACTTGGGGGCCCTTTTACAAAACAATACAAATCCACAATGGAAACGAAAACAGGCGGGAAAAGCTGAGGAGGTAGAAGATGCTCTTCTTCGGTGGTTTTCCTCGAGTCAGGAGAAGACAGTTTCCTGTCAGTGGTCCACTGCTTATGGAGAAAGCTAGCCAGCTAGCTGAAAGTCTTGAACTAACTGAATTCAAAGCCACTGTTGGATGGTTGGAAAGATGGAAAAAGTGAAACAACATAAAATTCAAGAAACAGCATGGTGAGAAACAAGACGCTGATGACTTTGGTGCTGAAAATTGGGTTGTTTCAGTTCTTCCTACCATCTTGAACGAGTTTGCACCTCATGACATTTTCAATGCTGACGAAAACGGTCTCTACTGGCGAGTGATTCCTGATGGAACACTTGCATTCAAACATGCCGAAACTACTGGAGGTAAAACGTCAAAGGACCAACTGACGATCCTCCTTTGCTGCAATCTGGATGGGAGTGAGAAGTTGAAAACCCTCGTCATTGGAAATAGCAAACAGCCCCATTGTTTCAAGAATGTTAAGTGATTTTCTGTGTCATACGAGGCTAACGCAAATTCATGGATGACTGGGGAAATATGGAAGCAGTGGCTAAAGAAGTTAGACACTAGAATGCGGGCACAAAAGCGTCAGATTTTGTTGCTTTGTGATAATTGTGCTGCACACAGGAATGATGTCAAGCTGTCTAACGTCAAGTTGGTCTTCCTGCCTCTCTGATCCATCCTATGGATCAGGCATAATAGCCTATTTCAAACAACATTATCGGGCTCTTGTGCTACGTCGTCTGATGAGCATTATGGATGACCAGACTGGGAAGGATAAACGTGCTGTTGAACTGGCTCGTAATCTATCACTGTTGGATTCCCTATATATGCATAAAGAAGCCAGGAATCATATTACACAGGCAACCATTGTGAACTGCTACAAGCGGGCAAGCTTTGTTAAGGATATGGAGAGGGACGAAACAGATGCAGCTGTTGCATACGTGTCAGATGAACAAGTTATTGACATCCCATCCGGTGTTACTGAAGAGGAGTTTCATCACTACATAGCTGTTGATTACGATCTACAAACAGCTGACAACACCATTGATGTCCAGATATGCGCCTACATGCAGGCAACGGCTGATGATGAAACAGATGATGAAATCAGCAGCGAGGCACACGCTGATGAAATTCATCAACCTCCTGTCACTTTTGCAAGAGCACTGGAGAGTCTCAACACTGTGCGGGCCTATCTGGAGGCCACTGGATGTCAGTGCTATGACAGTTTTTACCGTCTGGCAGACGAAGTCTATGGAGCTCACAGACCCAATAGTGTACAGAGGACTATAACTAATTACTTCAAGTAAGCCTAACGTCAGTTAACGGAGACTGTATATGGTACGTATAATCATTAACAGTACTGTACATATGTTTATCAGATGTCAAGCTTCTTTGGGTCACAATGGTTAAGTGCATGCTCTGGTTAACTGCATGCATTTCTTTGGTCCCAGACCCTTGCACTTAAGCGGATTGCACTGTATATATGTGCATAGATGAGCAGTTTCTGGCTATTTGTATTCTGTAAGAATGCACCAATATTTGAAGGTGGGTATTCATCTGGGTGGAGTTTGTAAAGTGCATGGGCGAGGCACACATTTACATGCATAGATTATACTGTAAAATATTATAATCTATATGTATTTTCATAATCTAGACACACGCATTTACACCAACTCTATGGATGGTGTAAGTTCTCATACCTAAAATATAGGCACATAGTTGACCTCTTATGCTGGTATTCTATAAGGAAAAGTAGGAATATACTTTTCTTTATATAATGGGCTTCAAACAGGCACATTCTTGGTGCCTAAATATATGCTCCCATTTACAGAATTACTCTCATAGTGACTGATACAGCCATATTGGTATTTTTGAAAAATAATACCTCCTACATGATTAACAACAGATGCTGCTCTCATAAGAACTTTTAAGTGCTGTTCTGTATATTTAAACAAACTACATGGGATCATATTTGCTGGAAAACATGAGCTAGAAAATAAAATACTTTAACGGTAAAAGCTTATTTACTTGATGATGGAAGACTGAGTTACAAGACCACATTATCTTAAAGAGGATGACATTCTTTTTTTTTTTAATTATTTATTTAAGTGAATTTAATTTATACACAAGCATTTATCTTGTTAAAGGTAATATTAGACATCTATTAAACACAAAATAGAATGGGGTATGCCCAAATAATTACAAAGCATATATATCTACCTTAGACCACATAATATAGGGGGGGGGGGGGAGGAAATTTCAGAGAAAATAAACAGGCAAATGGAATTTTAAGAATAGGCATCACACCCTTAAACCGCCTTTTCTACTATCTGCTGTGTTCTTTATTCACTTGACTATCTTTTTCAAGTCTATGAAGTCTCTTAGTTGTTTCGGAATAGAGAAGACATATTTATTTAAAGCTAAGTACATAAGAAATTTTTTTCTATATAAAAAGTTAAAAATTTGGTGTGAGCCTTTGGAGTGGTTGAAAGCTCAATGATTTGAAGCTTTATTTAAAGTTACGTACAAAAGAATTTTTTCTATATAAAAAGTTAAAAATTTAAAAGCAAAAAATAAAAAAACTATAGATGGTTGACCAATGACGAGAGGCATGCAAGTTTGATTTCTGGATGTTTTATAACATCAAAGTGGAAATTCACATCAACAACACCTCTGAGGTCTAACATAAGAAGAATTATATATGAGAAGTAATATACAGTGTTATAGTTACTCATTTGTACTTAACACAATCTATATGCATGCAATCTCCATACACACAAGCACTACTGGCACACACATCCATAGTACTATGGATCACCAAGACTATAGAAAATGTGACTGAATTGAACTTATAGATCTTTGCTCACTCTTCTATGGAGAATATTGGATTCCTAAAACCATTAACAAAGACCATCTGACTTCACTCACAATATGGAACCTGAGAAAGTTATTAGGTTTGGAAAGTATGATGGTCTACCACTTTTGTACCATAAATCAAGTTTTAATGATGAGTGAAAGGTCTCAGTTGTATATGGTCTTTTGGTATGCAATTTACCAGAGTAGCTGAAGTCATTTGAAGAAAAATCATCATCATGAAACCATCCATTTCAAGATTTTATAGTATACAGACTGATGAAAGTCATACATCCACTGAAAGCAACAGTGTTCTGGTTGCCAATAGCAACCTAACCTACTCAATGCCACAATGCGTCACTATATTTATCAATCCTGTATATGTACATAAATCTATTTTTTTTCTTTACAGCTATGCAAAGATGTTACATAGATAACCTTGATACAGTAGAAAGATAATTGTATGGTCTTAATACCAAAACTGCAATTTGTTTTGAAAATATTGCTTTTAGTTTTTGTAGGTTCAAGCAGTAACCTTAAGGGCCCTTTTACAGAGTGGTGGTAAGCCCAATGCAGACTTACCGCTCGCTATTCTGGGACTACCACCAGCCCAATGCAGCTGCTTGAGGTAGTTCAGGGCCAAACCCACTCCATTTCTGGGGGAAAAACCCATGGAAATGGTTAGTGTGGCAGTAATCAGGCATAATTGTGCGCTGCCTGGTTACTGCTGGTTACCGCAGGGACCCTTACTGCTACCTCAATGGGTGGCGGTAAGGGCTCCCTGCCACATGGCCACATGGTAAAAGTTTTTTTCTGCATGGCTATTTTGGTTTTAGGGCTTTTTAACCGCTGCAATAAAAAAAGCCCTGGTGTGCAGGAAAAATGGCCCCTGCCAGTACCACAGGGACCTTTTGCCCGTAGCTTGGTAAAAGGACCCCTTAGTTTGTTACATTCAACATGCTCCTCCTTAACTCTAAGCGGCATCGTGAACCCCCTCCATACACCCCAATGGTTATTCCTTGGCTTTTACCAGAGATATCCTTGGTATATCAGTGGTGAGGCAGAAATAATCAATGGCTTTTCTTATCCCATCATTTATGTAATTTCATGGTACTATTGCTAAGGATGAAGCTTCTAAACAATGGTACACTTAGCAGGATATATTAAGGAGAAAGAAATCCCTATATCCAGCAGCAATTGGCAAATATTTAAATATTTTCAATATTTAGTTTGCATGGCTATGGAGCAGTGGTTCTCAAACAGTGTGTCCCAACAGACTGGTGTGTCAACAAATGCTAGGAGATGGGTCACAAAGATTTGATAAAGACAACTAGCTTGTCTTAACGATCTTGGGTGCCTACAGGCTGGGGAGAATACAAAACCAGGGAGTCAGATACTTGAATCCTGATACTGTTTTTTTGTTGAAATATCTTTATTGAATTTTCATACTATGCAATACTTCAAGAGAAAGAGAGAACTTTAACATCATAAAGTATATCACAAAATCATGTGGGATGGAAAAAGAGAACATGTAAAGATAATAACCTTAGGTTTCCTTTGAACATACCCTTCCCTAGCTCCCCCACAAGGTCCTTATTTACATATTTACAGGGCCAGTCTTAGCAATTGCGGGGTCCTGTGCAGACTAGTTTGATGAGCCCCCGCCCCTACCTAGCCCCACCCCCACCTAGCCTCGCCCCTTGTTGACATGATGTGTTTTAAACATTTTTTAAATTTCAAATAAAGACAAATCAAGCAAAACCTGTACAGAAAAACTAATTCAAATATGCACAATGCTGTCATAGGATACCTTTGGGTTTAAAAAGCATAACCATGTGCATGTAAGGACTGGATAAATGAATTAAAACAAATCCCCTTAATATGTAATACTTGGTAGCAATAATGAAACAGTGATTGAATATTCACATAGCAAGCAGCCTGAGCCAACAGATTTATTTTCCACTGAACATAATTAACTTTGTATGAACTTGGGTGCTAATAGTGTGCTGAACTGGACAATGTTGACACATTTAGACTGACTCTGGACAGTTCTGCACACAGGAAACTTCCCCTCACTAATCAATAACTTCTTTGAGAAATAGTAATAATAATTTAAAAAAAAAGGCAAGTGCATTTTTAATATACCACTGCATTCCACAAAGCAAAAGGAACAAGTTCCCACATGTCATCTTTTTTTTCTTTGGATGTAGGCACAGGAAAAAAAATATTTTAAATGCTCCCAGGTTTCAACCTAATTCATGTTTAATGTGGGATAAAATGCCATAAATAAGTAAATAAATAGATAGATGGAAACTCTGAATGTTGAGCACCCAATTCTCATAACATGATGTCTGTTTAGTGGCCCTTTACTAGGAGAAAAAAAATCTCTGCATGAATATAATAGTACTAGGGTGTCCCTTTAACCAGCCCCTCCAAATGACATAGATATTACCTTGATTTTTTTATAGTCTCCTCCCCTCCGCATTCCAGACTCCTCCCTGCTCCCCTGAGCCATAGGGTGCCTTCCTGGCACATACCTGAAGCCATGCTGGTGGTCTAGTGGAGCCTTTGCAGCAGGAAATATTCCCAGTCTTTCCTGCCCACTGCCGGCGCCGACCTTCTTGCTGCTGCATCTTCTTTAAAATGGCTGCTGAGACTTCCAACGGTGGCCTCACAAGCCATTGCTGGAAGTCTCGGCAGCTATTTTTAAACATGTGAAATTATCTTGGGCAGACTGGATGGACCGTGCAGGTCTTTTACTGCCATCATCTACTATGTTACTTGCACGTGATACGGCAGCAAGAGGTTCAGTGCTGGCAGTGGGCTGGAAGATAGGTGATCTTTCCTGCCCTGAAGACTCCACTAGACCACCAGGGTGGCTTCAGGTATGTGCTGGGAGGGCACCCTGTGGCTCAGGGGAGGAGAGGCAAAGAATCATATCGCAGCAACAGCAGGGAGCGGGAGGGAGAGTCACTGGGGCACTGGAAGTGCGAGGCCCTGTGCGACTGCCCCTGTCATCCCTGCCTAAGACCAGACCTGCATATTTACAACCCCTTACCTACCAATTGCTCCAAGAGTAACCAAATTTCCTTTATATGGTCCATTTCCCTACAATGTATAGCCATAGCTGTTTTAGAATAAAAAGCAAGACATAAGGTATTGCTCCAAAAGGTAACATCAAGCATTTCAAAAACTTTCTAGTGTTGTAAAATCAGTATAAGTGCTATAGATATCATGATATCTAAAAGCTTCTTTTTCACATTACTCAAAATTGGATTTATCAAGCACCATAAATTTCCATATTATACTGTATGCTTATACTCTAACAGATCTTGGAAGAAATAAATAGTTTTAATTGTATTCTATACCCTCACCCAGTATTGCTTTAACTTCACACAACAGTATAACATGTGAGAGTGTACCAGTATCTGTCACTGCTCTTGGGTCCACCAATTTGTTTTTAATTTAATGGCGAAAAATACCCTGTGTGCCAAAAAGAGCACAGATTGTTGTAAGAATGATAATTTTGTTGGTTGAAAGCTTTGTAACCAAATTCAATCCCACAATTTTCTCAGCAAAATTTTCTTACAGTCCTTTTCCCATACTTTTTTCTACTCCCATTGTTTAAAGGGGAAGGGCAACGTTAATATGCATTTATAGCAATTAGACATAATACATGTGATCATTCATATCGTATTTAGTTAGGGCGAATTTGCTCTCACCTTTTTTCAGTACTAGCTAAAGGAACAATATATTCAGGTACACTAGAAATTTCTCTGGTAGGCTTATGGTGCAATTTGTTTTTATCTGAGGCAATGGAGGGTAAGTGATTTGCCCAAGATCACAAGGAACAGCAGTGGGATTTGAACCAGGCATCCCTGAAGGGCAAGCCTGGTGCTCTAACCACTAGACTATTCTTCAACACTCACTTGCAGAGCAGTATATATTCTGATTCTTCATTCAGCTCCAAAACATTATGACCCATATAAGAACTGATACAGACCCCCTTTTACTAAGGTGCTCTCACGTTTTTAGCACACGCTAAAATTGGGCACACGCTAAATTTTAGAGACGCCAATTCATTCCTATGGGCATCTTTAATGTTTAGCAAGCGCCCAATTTTAGCGCGCACTAAAAACGTAAGCTTGTCTTAGTAAAAGACCCCCACTGTGATGTATTGGCAGCTAGTGCAAATCTAAAGGATCTAATTGATATTGTAAAGACTGCTCCCTATTTTACTCCCCCCCCCCCCCCACCAATGATCACTGCTGTTGTTAGTGCCAATTGGAAATGTTGCAGGTCTGCTTCTCCCCCCCCCCCCACACACACACATACACCTTTTTGGCATCATTGTATCCTGTATCAACCAGTGCTTTAATTATGATCACTGCTGCTGTCAACTTGGGCTAGAAATTCTACATTCTGCACGCTTCTGTGTGGCAATGATCATTACTGCTAGTGTGCAGTGGCAGTCTCTTGCCCAGGGGACATGCTCCTTGGATCCTTCTGGAACCATGGAATCATGGGCCCTAAATCCAACCAGTAAGGTTTCCCATTAAGCATGTCTTTGACTCCATCCCAGAATGAAGATAGAAAACCAAAGAAAGAGAAAAACTCCACGAGTCAGATCAATGAAGACAAAGCAAAAGTGAAGCACACATGTGACTGATGCCAGCGTCAGTGATCTATTTGTGCAGTGTTTCGGCACTGTGTCAGGGGTCAAATACACTCTATAAAAATGAATTAAAACCCAAAATAAATAACTACATATAAGAGCAAGATTACAAATTTAAAAGATGGAAACAGCCATAGATACAAAATGCATGAACTAACGAAAAATGCATGCATGCATAAATAAATAAATAAATATCATATGAACTTATGACAGACAATATGAAATAAAAATATATATAAATAATGAAGCACAATAAATAGGTGAATAAATAAAATAGAACACAATAAATGTCAACCTACAATATACACCATAATGGCCCTGTTTACTAAGGTGTGCTAGCATTTTTAGCACGTGATAAAGGCTAGAGAGGTGTCTCTAGTATTTAGCGTGTGCTAATTTGTAGCATGTGCTAAAAATGCTAGTATGCCTATTGCACAGCTTGGTAAACAGGGTCCTAAATGTCTTCATAAAAAATAAAAAAATTATTTCCTCCTGTAATATCAAAATGTATACCTAGCTATCACGCAACATAAAAATAGTAGTGCATAATAGAGAATGATGTTTGTCCCTATTCACGCCCCGTCCCCATGAACTCTGTCCCCATCCTTGCCCCGTCCCCGTGAACTCTGTCTCCGTCCCCGCACCATCTTCGCAAACTCTGCCCCTATCCACAGAAGCCTCACTGTTTAACCACCCTTAAGATTTACCTTTAAGTTTAAAAAGCAAAATCATGTGCATGTAAGGACTGCATCAACAAATTAAAATAAATGCCCTTAAAATGTAATAATACTGGACTGGTCTGGCAAGCAATAATGAAAGAGTGATGGAATATTCATTCACATAGCAAGCAATAATGAGCACTAATTTTCCTAATCATTCTACAACTCCAAGCACATTTAATTCTTTTCTCACTATACAAAACAGGGAACCACATAAAAACTGAAATAGAGATCTCCCTTAAGAAAGCCAGACTCTGTAAGCTGTGTAAACACTGGTAAAAGAGAAACAGAAATGTATTTTGTCTTGCACTCTGCAAAATACAATGATAGAAAAGATGCACATTTCACAAAGCAGGCACATTTCAGTCCTTAAAAAGTATTAAATACAAATATTTCTTTTCTACCTTTGATGTCCAAGCACTTTATTTTTCTAATTGGGCTGGTCCCAGTCTCTTTTCCACTTCCCACGTGTCAGTCTTCTTTAAATTATTTTCCACGTTGGCATTTCCATTTCTTCTCTCTCCTATTGTCTTCTTCCTTTCCTTCTCTACATCTGTCTGGCAGTGACCTTTCATTTCATGTCCCCCCATCCTTATTTGTGTTTATCCTCCTTTCTCTCACCTTAATCTCTGTTTCATTTCTCATCTACCTACTAACTTTTACTGTTGCTCCCTCTATCTATCTCACTTAGTATCCAGTCTCCTAAACCCTTATCTTTCCCCATCTTTCACCCACTTCCTTAGCCCTCATTCCCATCTTATTAGCCCTCATCTACCGTCCACTGGATCTCCCTATCAGTCCCCAGCTCCATCCTTGTCTCTCTTTCATTCCCTTGCTTCCAAGGCCCTATACCCCATGCCCTTCCTTCCTCTCCCCCTCTTGCAAGGTTGTGTCACTCTCCCTCCCTCCCTTCTTCCTTCCCTCCAAGGTCCGGTGTTGCTTTCTCTCCCTTTCCCCCTTCACAAAGTCTGGTGTTGCATTCCCTCCATACCACCCCGCCCCCCCCCCCCCCCCACACACACAAAGTCCAGTGTCGCTTTCCCTCCTCCTCTCCCCACAAGGTCTTGTGTCACTTTCCCTCCCTTCCCCTCACAAATTCAGTGTCACTTTTCCAATCTTCCTGCCTCCCCCCCACAGGGTCGGTGTCATTCTCCCTTCCTAAAAGTCTGGTGTTGCTCGCTCTCCCACCCCCTCCCACAGCTGCCGGGTCCTGTGTCGCACTCTCTCTCCCCCCTCTACAAGCTCCGGTGTCACTCCCGCTACAGCCTTTCCATCTTCTGGGCTGCTGGCAGCATTATCAATGTAAGCGCGCTGCCTTCGTGTGCCGGGAAGCTTTCTCTCTGCAAAGAGCGACCTGCCTAAGTGGAAACAGTATGTCGCAATAGAGAGAAGACTTCCAGGCCGTGCAAAGGCAGCGTACTTACATTGCTAACGCTGAGCAATCAAAGAGAGGGTCCAAAAGTACACAAAGTCAAGAAGCACAAAAGGGCCTCAAGAACTGGAGGAATGGTACAATTTTTAATAAAAAAGGACCCGACACATGCCGTGTTTCGGCACTCAACCACGCCTGCCTCAGGGGTCTGACAACCAGGCATGGTTGAGCACCTAAACACGGCCTGTGTCCTTGGATGTGCTCTGTAATTTTGTTTTTGATAATAGCCTCTACCATTTTCCCCGGCACCGATGTCAGACTCACCGGTCTATAATTTCCCGGATCTCCCCCGGAACTTTTTTAAAAAATCGGCGTTACATTGGCCACCCTCCAATCTTCCGGTACCATGCTCGATTTTAAGGATAAATTGCATATCACTAACAGTAGCTCCACAAGCTCATTTTTCAGTTCTAGCAGTACTCTAGGGTAAATACCATCCGGTCCAGGAGATTTGCTACTCTTCAGTTTGCTGAACTGCCCCATTACGTCCTCCAGGTTTACCGTGAAGTCAGTAAGTTTCTCCGACTCGTCCTCTTGAAATACCATTTCCGACACCGGTATCCCTCCCAAATCTTCCTCGGTGAAGACCGAAGCAAAGAATTAATTCAATCTGTCCGCTACATCTTTATCTTCCTTGATTGCCCCTTTTACTCCTCGATCATCCAGCAGCCCAACTGATTCTTTTGCCGGCTTCCTGCTTTTAATATACCAAAAACAATTTTTTGCTATGTTTTTTTTGCCTCTAATGCTATCTTTTTTTCATAATCCCTCTTGGCCTTTTTTATCTGCACCTTGCATTTGCTTTGACACTCCTTATGCTGCTTCTTGTTATTTTCAGACGGTTCCTTCTTGCATTTTCTGAAGGCATTTCTTTTAGACCTAATAGCTTCCTTCACCTCACTTTTCAACCATGCTGGCTGTCTTTTGGAGTTCCGCCTTTCTTTTCTAATTTGCGGAATATGTTTGGCCTGTTGTACAGTTTTTACCCTCTCAGTTGCCCCCCTAAGTTTTTTTTAACCGTTCTTCTCATTTTATCATAGTCTCCTTTTTTAAAGTTAAACGCTAACATATTTGACTTTCCATGTATAGTTACTTCAAGGTTGATATCAAAACTGATCATATTATGATCACGGTTATCAAGTGGCCCCAGTACCATAACGTCCCTCACCAGATCATGCGCTTCACTAAGGACCAAGTCTAGAAATTCTCCTTCTCTCTTCGGCTCCTGCACCAGCTGCTCCATAAAGCTGTCCTTGATTTCATCAAGGAATTGTACCTCTCTAGCGTGTCCTGATGTTATATTTACCCAGTCTATATTTGGATAATTGAAGTCACCCATTATTATCACACTGCCCATTTTGTGTACTTGACCCCTGATGCAGTCACCATTTTTGCCAAAATGCAGCTGTGTCGGGTCCTTTCGTATAGATCACCGACATTGTTAATAAAGTCTGTTTTGGTTCCATCAGTCGCACATGTGCTCTGCTTTTGCTTTGTCTCCTTTGACTCCATCCAACAATGGGATTATGAATGCTGCCTTTGCAACATCTCCAACTTGACTCCTTAGGAACTGAAAGACATGAACTGGGAATCAAGCCCAAATCCTTCTGCAAAGCATTGTGCAGTACAGGCACTTCAGAATTAAACATAAGCCAGGATGGTCTTTAATGCTTGATTTTAACATGGCTAAGTCAATAGAACTCATAATTTGAAAGAATATGTGTATGGATCAGAATACAATTAGATCCAAATGTTGGCAATTGAAGCTGCAAGAACAGAAACAAAACAAGCAATTACAACGTATTTGTATTTTATCAACTGAAAACTACAAAAGGCATTATACACAATGATTCATAGTCATTAACACTGCCCATAATGCAGATCTCAATTGGCTGCTTTTATTGTATAACAATTGTAAAACTACAGTAAGAATTAATAGCAAAGTTCATGCTTAGATTAGAGCTTTAACTGTTTACACCAATAGAGTCAAATTCCAATAGTGTACCCAACAGCAAAATTGTGCACATACATTTATACCTGAACAAAACAATAAGATTTATAAATAAAAGATACCTGCATAAATTGTGCATGAATATCAAGCTGTTATGCAGCTAAAAGGGGTAGTCACGCACCTGTTTCAAGGGGATAACGCAACACCTTTTCACTTTGGGGGTAATTCTCTATACATCACCTAAAATTAGGTGCCTGGATGATGTGTGCTAAGCACAAATTCTATATTGGCCATTGAATGTTCAATTACAGTTATAGAATACTATCGCCTGTGTTTACAAAGGCATGCTACAGACACATTAGCATTTTTAACGTGTTAAATGCTAGAGTGCATTAAATGCTAACACGCCTATAGGAATGTATTGGTGCATTAGCGTTTAACACGCCTTAATTTTTAAGGCGCATTAAAAACGCTAACACGGAAACATACCCCTATATGCTCACAATTTTACATGAGCACCTAATCCAACTCAATGGCTGGTGTAAATTCTTGTGTGTAACTGCTAGTATTCTAGAAGATGTGCATGTCAGTTCTGGCCACAGCCCTGACCTTCCCATACCCTTCCAAAGTTCATGCCCCCTTGCTGCTGTATGCTATGAATTTTGCATGAGTATCTCATACAATATTAGGTGTGTACCAAGTTTCCAAGTGTATTCCATACTTTTTACCCCACTCTACGGCAGTGCCATCTTGGATAATTTGTTCCAAATAGCACCAATTAACACCAATAATAGCCAATTCTTGGTTCTTAACACCAATTAGCAACTTGTTAAAAAGTTCAGTTACATGTACAACTGCACTTAGGGCCTCATTATATAAAGGTTATGCTCCTAAATTTATGAGCATAATTTATACTTCAAAATGAATGCCCGGTTGGTGTCCTGGCATGTCAGGGTGACCAGTGCACTATAAATGCTGGCTCCTGCCACGCCCAAATGGCTTTCATTAGGACAGTTTTGACATAGACGTCTTTGGTTTCGAAAATTGCAGAAAGTCAGAAACGTCCATGTCTAGGGACGTCCAAATTTAAGGATTTAGATGTCTCTGATGGTATTTTCGAAATGAAAGATGGATGTCAATCTTGTTTTGAAAATATGGGTTTCCCGCCCCTGGATTTCGCTGTTTTGCAAGGATGTCCAAATCGCAACTTGGACATCCCTTTAGAAAATCCCCTCCACGTGGTGCTTCTTCTATGAAGGTATGTAGGTACATCTATAATTTAGGCACAAGCATTTACACCAGCCATAGAACTGAGGTAAGTGCTCCCATTTAAATGCCAGAGAAGCACACATAATTTATAATATTCTATGTTACGCATGTGTGAGTCCTGCCCAGATTTTGCCCATGTGTATGCCTAACTGTAAAATACATGCTATATAAGATTTGCAGGTGTTTACAAAATAGAGCTTACGTGACATTTTCAAAGCACATAGACTTACAAAGTTGCGTGGAGGGACATTTTCGATATGACATCAAAGTCTGACTTTGGATGTTTTGCTCAAAATGTCCAGAATCAAAATAGCAAATAGCAAATATAGGGTCCTTTTATTAAGTCGCATAGAAGGGCATAATCAAACGTTGCTGGCGAAATAGGTCGCCAGCGATCTATTTTGGCGGCGGCGCAACAGCTGGCCGGCCATCTTTTTTGTCAATAATACGGTTTAGCCCGGCCAAATGCCAGAGTGCACAAAATAGGAGTTACCACCCAGTTACCGCGTGGCCGTTGTGGTAATTTCAATTTTTGTCATGCATCCACTACGTGCATCTGAAAAATATTTTTTATTTTCTGGTGTGTGTAGTGGACGCACGCCAAGTGGCATCTGACACACGTAGGTCATTACCGCCCAAATTCTTTACCGCTAGGTCTATGGCTGGCGGACAGATCTCAGACCCAAAATGGATGAGCGGCATTTTTGATTTTGCCACACGTCCATTTTCGGCCAAAAAAAGGGCCTTTTTTACATGGTTCCCCACAGGAGGCTCTTGAGCAAACTTGACAGGCTGAAGATAGGACCCAATATGGTGAACTGGATTAGGAACTGGTTGACGGACAGACGCCAGGGGGTGGTGGTTAACGGAATTCACACGGATCAGGGAAAGGTAATTAGTGGAGTGCCTCAGGGGTTGGTGCTAGGGCCGATCCTGTTCAATATATTTGTGAGTGACATTGCCGAAGGATTAGAAGGTAAAGTTTGCCTTTTTGCGGATGATACCAAGATTTGTAAAAGAGTGGACACCCCGGAGGGAGTGGAAAACATGAAAAAGGATCTGCAGAAGCTAGAAGAATGGTCTAAGCTTTGGCAATTAAAATTCAATGTGAAGAAATGTAAAGTGATATACTTAGGGAGTAGAAATTCTCGGGAGATGTATGTGTTAGGCAGTGAGACTCTGATATGTACAGGCAGGGAGAGGAAACTTGGAGTGATAGTATCAGTTTTGGAGGTCGTATCTTGCTAAGGATGTAAAAAAAATTGAAGCGTTGCAAAGAAAAGCTAGAAAAATGATATCGGATTTGCATTACAAAACATACGAGGAGAGTCTTGCTGACCTGAACATGTATACCCTGGAGGAAAGGTGAAACAGGGATGATATGATACAGATGTTGAAATATTTGAAAGGTATTAATCCGCAAATGAACCTGTTCTGGAGATGGGAAGGCAGTAGAACTAGAGGACATGAAATGAGGTTGAAGGGGGGCAGTCTCAAGAAAAATGTCAGGAAGTATTTTGTCACGGAGAGAGTGGTGGATACTTGGAATGCCCTCCTGAGGGAGGTGGTGGAGATGAAAACAGTAACGCAATTCAAAAATGCGTGGGATAAACATAAAGGAATCCTGTTCAGAAGAAATTGATCCTCAGAAGCTTAGCAGAGATTGGGTGGCAGCACCGGTGGTTAGGCGGCGGGGCTAGTGCTGGGAAGACTTCTACGGTCTGTGCCCTGAAAATGGCAGATATAAATCAAGGTCAGGTACACATATAAAGTAGCACATATGAGTTTATTTTGTTGGGCAGACTGGATGGACCATACAGGTCTTTTTCTGCTGTCACCTACTATGTTACTTTCAGGCTTATTTTTGAAAGAGAAGGGCGCACATCTTTCGACACAAATCGGGAGATGGGCGTCCTTCTCCCAGGGTCACCCAAATCGGCATAATTGAAAGCCGATTTTGGGCGTCCTCAACTGCTTTCCATCAAAGGGATGACCAAATTTCACAGGGGCATGTCGGAAGCATAGTGAAGGCGGGACTGTGGCATGCCTAACACATGGGCATCTTCGACCGATAATGGAAAAAAGAAGGGCATCCCTGATGAGCACTTGGGCAACTTTACTTGGTCCATTTTTTTCTTACAACCAAGCCTCAAAATGGTGCCCGAACTGACCAGATGACCACTGGAGGGAATCAGCGATGACCTCCTCTTACTCCCCCTCCCACCTCAAAAAGAAACTTTAAAAATATTTTTGCCAGCCTCTATGCCAGCCTCAAATGTCATACCCAGCTCCCTAACAGCAGTATGCAGGGCCCTGGAGCAATTTTAGTGGGTACTGCAGTGCACTTCAGCCAGGCAGACCCAGGCCCATCCCCCCTACCTGTTACACTTGTGGTGGTAACTGTGAGCCCTTCAAAACCCACCAGAAACCCACTGTACCCACATGTAAGTGCCCCCCTTCACCCCTTAGGGCTATGGTAGTGTTGTACAGTTGGGGGTAGTGGGTTTTGGGGGGGGGGGGGCTCAGCACCCAAGGTAAGAGAGCTATGCACCTGGGAACAATTTCTGAAGTCCATTGCAGTGCCCCCTAGGGTGCACGGTTGGTGTCTTGGCATGTCAAGGGGACCAGTGCACTATGAATGCTGGCTCCTCCCATGACCAAATGGCTTGGATTTGGTGGTTTCTGAGACGGGCATCCTCGGTTTCCATTATCAACAAAAATCAGGGACGACCATCTCTAAGGACCACCATCTCTAAGGTCGACCTAAATTTCCAGATTTGGGTGTCCCTGACTGTATTATCAAAATGAAAGATGGATGCCCATTTTGTTTCAATAATACGGGTTTCCCCACCCCTTTGCCAGGACGTCCTGCGAGGATGTCCTCAGGAAAACGTGGGCACCCCTTTCGATTATGCCCCTCCACGTTACTATAACTTGCACTTAACTTTTCAAGCTACATTATTTGTTAAATGTAACAACACTTTGATACACCTGAAGTTCATTTTAAATGGGCTGGATGTACTATAAGTGTTATATGAACCCCCCCCCCCCCCCCAACACACACGAAAAGCACCCTCACTCTATAATGACACCCATGGATCGCCAGAACATTTTCTATCCCCCATTACAGCATCCAGAGCAATGGATCAGCCCCTTCCACATACCCAAAGAGACCCTCAGCCCCTGGAACCTATAGATCCTATCCCTGGTTTCTAGTAGGAGAGCCTCATGAGCAATCCACAATCAATCCTGCCCCCTGTGCTGCCAGGTTCAAAGTGGTGGTGGTGGAACAATAGCAGTAGTCTTGTGGCACTATGGCTAGGCGTCAAGCTGCCAAAATAAGGATAGAAGCTTCTTATTTGTCAGCTTGACACCCTAATGGTAATACCATGAGACTACTGCTAGAAGTCAAAAAGCATCATTTTGAATCAGGCAGGCCAGGGTGCAAGAGTGTATGGGGATCACTTTTAAGACCCCTATTAGTCACCAAGAATAGGGACTGTAGGTCTGTGAGGGCCCTTCTGGGGGTGTGGGTCTGTTACAAGGGTTCTGGGGTATGTTCCAGGGGAGGGGGTTCTATTGCAAGGATCGAGGTTGCTCTGGGAGTGGGTAGCTCTTCAAGGGGGTGGGTTTGTTCTGAGGGTTTAGGTGGTGTCTTCAGGAGATGGGAGGCTGTTTGCTGGGGAGATGGCAGTTTGTACAGTATTTATTGAACCTCAGCTCTTTTAAAAATGGACTTCGGAATCGTCAGGCCTCATGTTAGTGGCTTGTGAATTTGATTGTAAGTTACATTATTCCTTGAAGGCACTAGTCATCTGTGGTACTGAGTTAATACAGGTTAGTGACTCCCACAGTAAATTAAGCTGGATTAAAATATGGTATTTTTCCACAGCATAGTAACTTTCCCCTAAATATGAAAACATTTCAAAGGTTTCCCATGGAAAAATTGCTCATTCCCTTACATAGTAACATAGTAACATAGTAGATGACGGCAGAAAAAGACCTCCACGGTCCATCCAGTCTGCCCAAGAAGAGAAATTCATATGTGCTACTTTTTTTATTTGTACTGTCCTCTTCAGTGCACAGACCGTATAAGTCTGGCCAGCCCTATCCCCGCCTCCCAACCACCAACCCCGCCTCCCAACCACCAGCTCTGGCACAGACCGTATAAGTCTGCCCAGCACTATCCCCGCCTCCCAACCACCAGCTCTGGCACAGACCGTATAAGTCTGCCCAGCACTATCCCCGCCGCCCAACCACCAGCCCTGGCACAGACTGTATAAGTCTGCCCAGCAATAGTCCCCCCTCCCAACCACCAGCCCCAGCACAGACCGTATATGTCTGCCCACATGTAGATGAAAGTATTCTTGCTGGTCATAGAACAGACATCTTTATCTGGATAAGAAAAGAAAAGAGGCATGGCCAGACCAGTGGTGGGAAAGTCCATGCTGAAGTAAGCATACATTAGTGCTTACTGCACCTTAATAAAATAGCCCCAAACTCTCAGAACTTGGCCCCACTGCCACAAAAGTCAGAAAAAAACAGCCTAAGCAAAATCAGTCTTTCCAGTCTTCTCTATTCACTTCCCCTCTCTTCTCAAAACCTTAACCAATGCTTGGAGGTTTTAGGAGCAATAGAGATCTTTGGTTGCTCACATCCTACTGGTCCATTATTTGAAAATGGTTCAGGTTTTTTTCATCATACAAAAATGGGGTAAGGTATGGTGCAAGGGGAGGGGGTGGATGAAGAGGTCTGAGGAGGCATATGTTTAATTTTGAAGGCATGGCCAAATCTAGCATAAGCAGGTTAAAAAAATTTTAAATTAAGCTGCAGTATAGTTTCCCACAAATAGGTCAAACCGCATGCAAGTTTGTTTGTGTAAGTATGAAAAATACTGTAGGGATTAAAAACATAAAAGAGAAGCATACAAAATACTGGGCTTTCAGATGTATGTATGTCCATTAAAAGCTTCCAGATGGAAAATTTTGCTGAAATTAGCTTTTACTTCTTTAAAGAATGAGGCATGCTAGGATATCAGTTATCGGTGCAATATAGGTTTTCATTATTGCAAGAAGCATAGGAACCCTTAGAGGTATGAAGCTTAAAGTATGTTGTTGGTGCTTTGACATGACTGTGCTACAAGAAGAGAAAAATAGGTCTTAAAATAATCTATAAAATCCGTCTTGGTCTTGAGATTGCCATTAGCCTGTTCAGTGTCTGAATGCACTCTTCAGAGCAATCGTAGTGGATAATAAATATAGTGAACACAGTCATGTAATCACTACTAGTCAATCTCATTGTTCTGTTGTGAAACCACAGACCCTAATGAGACCATAATGTCTCAGATTACCATTTGACACTGTAAACTGCCTAGCTTTATATTCTGTGCAAACATTGTACAAGAGTATCAACAATGCTTGCTCCCATCCTCTTTGCATAATGACACCAACACATTAATATGATAGAAGCAAACAACTGAAAAAAAAAACCTCTTTCAAAATAGATAAGAAAAGGAAGTGCTGTGGTTATATAACTATTCTGTTGTTCACAGACCAGTGAGATAAGTACCCCTCCCTCCACCCCTCACACACTGATTTATAGTGCGGCAATTATACTACTCAGTTAGTACATATGTTGCTGTTTACCCCAAATGCAGAAGAAGTACATTTAATAGTAATGTCTGAATTAATTTTTTTCAGATTATCTTAAATACTGATTAGCATTAACCTTCTCTCTAATGTTACAAGACATACACAGCACTGTACAGATACCATCTAGTTGACTTACACAGACAAAAACAAATAATGGCCAATTTTAAACGCTGACTGCCGCAAGCCGAATTAGCCCTGGATATTCAATACTGGGCCATGTCTGGGTGCCGGCATTGAATATCTGTGGCTATATTTGGTTAAGGAAGCTACTGGAGCTGAATATTAGCTGGGATCCACATAAGGTGCACTCAGCTCGTCTGAAACCACCTCCTTCCCCCTCCCTCCCACCTAGGACATGCGCAAGAGCTGACTGGGCCACCCTTTCTATCCCACCCTCATTCCCATAGATGACTCCCCACAGGCCTACCTGTTAAACACCTGGTGGTCCAGTGGGGTATTATAGGCAGGAGTGATGCTCACTTGCTTCTGCCCAATGCTGCCAGGTTAAATTGCTTTGAATATTGGGTGCATAATTTCTAGTAATTGCCAAAGTATACTGAATGTGATGGGGTTCTATTTTCAAAAAGGCATGTAATGGCAAATGATCCTTTGAAAATAGTGATTCAAATGCCTACTTATTGTTACTTCACTCCTATTCAAAATTCAGTACAATTAATTTTAGCAATGATCTAGAAATAATCCATGGAAAGGAGAAGAATAATTAAAAGAGTGTAGAGGAAGTGCTTATATGGACTCTTATAATTGCATTTACAACCAGCTATTGATTTGAGTAAAATTATTATTGATGCTTTCGCTAGTATACAAATGCAATAACACTTGGATTGTAGAGTTAAGCTCATTATTTCAAAGTATGTCTGAAATTACTACAAAAACGCTTGCCATTTTTTAATTAATTAGGACTTGACAACAGAATTACTTTTGCTATTGAGTGGACCACCTTCGGGATCAATAAAGTTGGCTTATGTGACAGAAATTGCTCTATTACTTTGCAAGTACACCGAACTATCCTTCATAGCAATCAACTTCTTATGGAAAGCCCTTTTCCTTAAATATACAAAGAAGTCTAAACATAAAATACATCTTTTCTAAAAATCAAAGAAAATGTAAATATATATAAGCTGTTTGTTTCTGCAGGAGGTTGTAACATCATTGTGCCCCAAACAGAGTTAAATTGTGGGGTGTTAACTCCCATATTGCACAGGCCTTCAATTTCAGATAAGAAGCCAAAGTTGACATTTTTGGCTAAAAGCCCAGCCACAACATTGGATTTTCAGTATATTAAAAAAAGGAAATATAAACAACCTAGCATAGAGTTTATATATTTCTTTGATTTGCAGTGTACTTAATCGGTCTGCTTTCACAAGAGTTTTAATATCATTGTGTTCACAATAGGAAAAGATAATGGTCAAAAGCATAAAAAAGGGACAATTCAAGCTCAGGTGCTATATTTTTATTCTAACCAAAAAGAGACTGGAAAGTGAACCAATGGGGGTATATTGCTGGGTATGGGACCAGTTTGGCAGGAACAATCCTTAGTGATAATCTGTTAGTATCTGGATATTGACTGTGGATGTGCATTCATTTTCAAATGAATGGTAAACTGTAACAAATAAGTGCATTTTCACTTGATATACCTCTAAACGAAACAAATGGATGAAGGACTGGTTTGAATCAAATCCTCATTCATTCTATTTGTTTTCAGCTCAAACCTCACCCGTGAGGAGAGGACATAAACCAAAGCCATTTAGAAGGAGGTGAAGGCGGAACTTCACCAATCATGCTAATACTTTTTGACAGGCAGCTAAGCAAGTTTATCCCTGCCATCCTTTCCCCAAATCCCATGGCTGCTGCTGTCAACCGCACCTGACTACGAAACAGAGTAGCAGTGCACTATTTTCTCTGTTATAGTCAGAGAGGGACAGAAAAAGACGCTAGGTAGAAAAAAAACATGCTGAAGTGCAAAAATAGATCTCAAAATACAGCAATCTTCAAAAGATCAAGTAGAGCTCACAGAGAGGTCTTTTTACTAAGCTGCAGTTAAAAAGGGACCTGTGCTAGCATCAGCGTGCATTTTTTATATGCGCCGAGGCCCCCTTTTACTGCCGCGGGTAAAAGGCTCCCTTTTTTTCTGAAAAAGAAATAATTGTTTGGTAAGTGAACCATTTACCATGTGGCCATTTTGAGGAAGAGCAATTACCGCCACCCATAGAGGTGGCGGTAAAGGCTCACGTGCTAACCCAGAGGTAACAAGAGAGCGATTGCCGCTGGGTAAGCACAGGCACAATAAAAATAAAAAATATTTTTATAGCGTTAGAAGTGGTGCACGCTGGGGATGGGAATTACTGCTGAGTTCCTGTGGAAGCCCAGCAGCAGTTTCAGATTGGCGCATGGCAAGCCTGTTGCCATGTGCCAACCCTTTAGTAGAATGGCCCCAGAGATATTCGACTGGGCAATACTGCATATGTATCAGAGGCACTGGGTGTGCACTACTCATTTCAGGTTCCCTCCAAATCCAGACCAGGAACCACATGGTCATCAGGAGAGTCAAGAAAATTAACTGAACTTTATTTAACGAATTAGAACTGAGTAACAGTTGACATGATAATCCTCAGCATTCAGTTTTGATGGCATCTCAGGCTTGATTTTACAGAGTCACAAGAGCAGATAACTTTTCCTTCTTGGGTTATGTACATGTGCAAAAGCCCTTTCACCTGACCTGTAGCCAGATGGCACCCCACAATCAATTTCTCTGATATAGAACCATTACCATCAAAGATTTGAATCCAGCATTAACTGTCCAAGTCTTTCAGGGATTTATCCTGAAAGAAATCACTAGCCATGGGCAGACAGCGTCCTACCCCTAAGCCCGGTTTGCGGTGAGACTCCCCAATCTCAGCCTGCAGATCAGCTCCTCTATTGGCTAAGGAGATTAACAGCAATGAACCTGATTCCACTCCAATGTCAGGGTTGGCTCTGTAGGTACACCTCTCTCTCTTCCCAATGGGTCACTTGGTGGAGGTCTAGAAGTTCTCAAACACAGGCTACCAAGGACAAACTCTACAATATTGTCCTCCCTTATATAATAATTATTAGCTCCACCCCACACTAAGATTCCTCAAATCAGTACATTCTCAAGTGTTAGATTGACTCATGAATTTTCCATGGTGGGCTCCTCCCACCTAGGACTCCAATATATCAAAGGGTTACATTCTTCCCCAAGTCGAAAACCGCTTGCCCTCAAGGACATCTTAACCTCTATGCAATTTATAACATAACTTTATAATCATCTTTATTCAGAGTAACTTCAAACAGTTAGATCTTATAATTTAAGTAATGATGAATAAAAGCCATCACTGTTATATAAACAGTGATGGCTTTTATTCATCATTACTTAAATTCAACTGATAATCATTGTTATCATGCTAACACAGTTCTGATGATTTCTCTTATGCAAATATAAATTATATTAACACTACTTTTCATAAAAAACATTTGTCAACAGGACACACAGATTATTGCATTGGATATTTGGTTTCAACGGGACCGTCCTACTCCACAGTCACAGTTCAGCCATACCACTTGGGATGTGGCTTCTGAATATTCAGGCCTCCTTGTAGTAAACTAAGAATGCTGCAGGCCTGGACACAGATATTAGGGCTCACAATTTCAGAGAGATAAGCCTCCAAATGGATATCACTCAAACTCGGCTCTGCTGAACTGTGGGAATCCTTCCCCAAGGAGCTCAAACCCAAATCAGCACAGATCTTCTGATTCTCCTTTCCCCTAGGAGAAATTTTGTCAATCAACTTTGCTTGAGTTATTTCTCTTTTAAAGAATTTCTCTCCATGTGCTGCACAGCATAGATGCATCAGCGTTGGATCATTTTGATACCAACACTCAGGGCACACCACTCAACTCACATTGGCCTCATCTTCCACTGATAACTCCACCAAGGCTTGCATCTTATGTGCCATCTCAGAAAGATTTTCTGTGGCTTCAAGCGAGCCAGCACAAAGTTTCTTTCCTCCAAGTCATTCTCCAGCATGCTTGTTCCCATGAATAACTCTTCCATCCCATGTACGCGTTCCTCAGTCTATGAAAATTATGAATGACATCACTCTGCTCAATGTCCAATGGCAACTAGCGCTCAACTCTCTGCTGCCCTCCACTTCTGGACAGTGCTGCGCTCCTCCTTCACTGACTCAGTGAATTTCTCCTGCCCTTCTCCCAGGTACTACTACTACTACTACTACTTAGCATTTCTATAGCGCTGCCAGGGTTACGCAGCGCTGTACAAGTTTAAACACGGGGAGGGACAGTCCCTGCTCAAGAGAGCTTACAATCTAACGGTAATAGACTACGCAGTCAGTGTAGGTAACAGGAATGGGGAAGGTGGTTAGGCGCCAAAAGCAAGGGAGAAGAGATGGGCCTTGAGTAAGGACTTGAAGATGGGCAGGGAGGGCGCATGGCGTATGGGCTCAGGAAGTCTGTTCCAGGCATAAGGTGCTGCGAGGCAGAAGGGGCGGAGTCTGGAGTTAGCGGTGGTGGAGAAGGGTACAGATAGGAGTGATTTGTCCTGAGAGCGGAGGTTACGGGTGGGAACATACGGGGAGAGGAGGGTAGAGAGGTAATGGGGGGCAGCAGATTGAGTGCACTTGAAGGTCAATAGAAGAAGCTTGAACTGTATACGGTAGTGGATTGGGAGCCAGTGAAGCGACTTAAGGAGGGGGGTGATATGAGAGTATCGGTTCACGCGGTAGATAAGACGTGCGGCGGAATTTTGGACAGATTGAAGGGGGGATAGGTGGCTAAGCGGGAGGCCAGCGAGGAGAAGGTTGCAATAGTCAAGACGAGAGGTAACGAGTGAGTGGACGAGGGTGCGGGTGGTCTGTTCAGAGAGGAAGGGGCGAATTTTGCTAATATTATAGAGGAAGAAGCGACAGGTCTTAGCTGTCTGTTGGATATGGGCAGAGAAGGAGAGGGAGGAATCGAAGATGACTCCGAGATTGCGTGCTGAAGAGACGGGGAGGATGAGGGTGTTGTCAACAGAGACGGAAAGTGGGGGAAGAGGAGAAGAGGGTTTGGGTGGAAAGATAAGGAGCTCAGTCTTTGCCATGTTCAGTTTCAGATGCCGGTTGGACATCCAGGCAGCGATGTCGGAAAGGCAGGCTGAAACTTTGGCCTGGGTTTCAACTGTGATGTCGGGAGTGGAGAGGTAAAGCTGGGTGTCATCGGCATAGAGATGGTACTGGAAACCATGACATGAGATCAACGAGCCAAGGGAAGAGGTGTATATCGAGAAGAGAAGCGGTCCAAGGACAGATCCTTGGGGAACCCCAACAGAGAGCGGGATGGGGGTGGAAGAGGAGCCATTAGAAGATACTCTGAAGGTGCGTTGGGAAAGATACGAGGAGAACCAGGAGAGGACGGAGCCCTGGAACCCAAAAGAGGACAGTGTGTCAAGAAGTAAATTATGATTGACGGTGTCAAAGGCGGCGGATAGGTCGAGGAGGATGAGGATGGAGTAATGGCCTTTGGATTTGGCGAGGAACAGGTCATTGCAGACTTTAGAGAGTGCTGTTTCTGTCGAGTGTAGTGGGCGAAAGCCAGATTGAAGCGGGTCGAGGACAGCCTGAGAGGAGAGGAAGTCAAAGCAACGGCTCTGGACAGCACGCTCAAGTAATTTGGAGAGGAAGGGTAGAAGAGAAATGGGGCGGTAGTTGGAGGGACAGGTGGGGTCAAGTGATGGTTTTTTGAGAAGTGGTGTGACTACTGCGTGCTTGAAGGTGTCAGGGACAGTAGCAGTGGAGAGAGAGAGGTTGAGGATGTGACAGATTGAGGGGATAACTGTAGGAGAGATGTTGGTAAGCAGATTGGTGGGAATGGGATCCGAGGAACAGGTGGTGCACTTGGAGGAAGAAAGAAGGCGAGCAGTTTCCTCTTCGGTGATCTCAGGGAAGGAGGAAAAGGAGGCCGGGTTAGGTTGGTTGAGGGAGTGGGTTAAGAAGTCACAGGGAGGAGAAGGCTTGGAAGTGAATTCAAGGTTGATCTTCTGCACTTTATCGCGGAAGTGGTCAGCTAGTGATTGAGGAGAGAGTGAGGGAGGGGTGGGAGCGGAGGGTACTTTAAGTAGGGAGTTGAGAGTGGCAAAGAGGCGACGAGGGTTGGAGCCAAGAGAATTGGTTAATTGAGAATAATATTCCTGTTTGGCAAGGAATAGGGAGGATTGGAAGGAGGATAGCATGAATTTGTAATGGGTGAAGTCTGATAGGGTGCGAGATTTCCTCCAGAGTCGTTCAGCAGATCGGGTGCAGGAGCGAAGGTAACGGATGCAGGGGGTTAACCAGGGCTGCGGATTAGTGCGCTTAGTGGGGCGAGAGACAGATGGTGCTAGGGTATCCAGAGCGGTGGAGAGAGTTTCATTGTAGGTAGAGACAGCCGTGTCGACAGATTCAGAAGACGAGATGGAAGGGAAGAGATTGGAGATGTGGGAGGATAGGGTAGGGGGGTCGACAGCTTGGAGATTCCTGAAAGGCGTGGTTATAGTTGGGCGAGGTTGAGGGGGAGGGTGATGAAGTGTGAGGGTAATTAGGTGATGATCTGAGATAGGAAGGACTGAGGTGCAGAAATTGGAAGGTGAGCAGGAAGAGACGAGAACGAGGTCGAGACAATGGCCATCACGGTGAGTAGGGGTGGTAGAGCATAGTCGGAGGTTAAAGGAGGATATCAGAGTAAGGAATTTAGAAGCGTAGGCATTGGATGGGTTGTCAACGTGAATGTTAAAATCACCAAGAATGAGGGAAGGAGATGCGGGATCAAGAAAGACGGTGAGCCAAGCGTCGAAGTCAGTAAGGAATGAAGAGAGGGGTTTGTCAGGGGGGCGGTAGATGACTGCAACTCTGAGTGGTAATGGATGGAATAGCCGGATGGAGTGAGCTTCGAAGGACGAGAAGCAGTGAGACTGCGGTAGGAGGAGGGGTTGGAAACTACAGGAGGGTGAGAGAAGTAGCCCGACGCCTCCACCGCGGCCATCTGGGCGGGGAGTGTGGGAGAAGAGATAGCCTCCATGACAGAGGGCCGCGACTGAGGCAGAGTCGTCAGGGGAGAGCCAGGTTTCAGTTAGGGCGAGCAGTTGGAGGGAACGAGAGATGAAGAGATCGTGGGTGAAGGGCAGTTTGTTGCCGATCGAGTGGGCATTCCACAAGGCACATGAGAAGGGGAGGGAAGAGGGGGGGGAGGAGGGGAATAGGGACGAGGTTGGAGACATCACGGAAGCGTTTGAATGGAAAGGAGGAGGACAGGTGGGGGGGGCCTGGATTAGGGTTAATGTCTCCCGCGGATAGCAGGAGGAGGAGCAAGAGAGTGCGGAGGAGGGTGGGGGAGGTCGGGCGACGAAGGCGATGAAGACGGGGTGCACATAGGAGGAATGGTGAAGGGTTAATGGTAGGAAGGAGATGTTGGAGATTAAGGGCTAGGAAGGAGGAGGGGGACAGGAGAGATGGTGAGGTGGTGAGGGATGCCGTAGCGGGCAGGATGGGAGGGAACACAGGAGGGCAATGGGTTCCAGCGGTAGACAGCGGTAAGGGGAGGGGAAAAAGATTAGGAAGGGACAGGGCAAGGAAGAAGATGTGGACAAGGGCCATAAGTAGTGGTTACAGTGTGACAGGTGTAAGTGTAGTGACAGAGCGAAGAGCCGGAGGCTTGGAATTGGTGGGATTGATGTACTGGAGAGTGGGTAAGTGCGTGGCTGGCAGGTTAGGAGGCAGGCAAGTGTGGCAGTGGCTGCAAGCTTGTAGGCGGGGTGAAGCAGGCTGGTGCGGATGGACAGGAACGAGCAGGGAGAGGCAGGTGGGTTGGAACAAGCAGTGAGGCAGGTAGGTTGACAAGTTAGCAGGTCAGCAGGTAAATCAGTGGGAGACAGGTTAGCGGGCGGGTTGGGGCATGCTGGTGCCGATGGATAGGAATGAGCAGGGAGACGCTGGAGAGCAGGTAAGTTAAGGGCTGACAAGTTAGCAGGCGGGCTGGAGCATACTGATGCAGGAGGACAGGAGTGAGCAGGGAGAAACTGGAGAGCAGGTATGTCAATGGCTGGTGAGTTAGCGGGCTAGTAAGCTAGTAGGCAAGTAAGTCAATGGCTGACAAGCTAGCAGGTTGGCTGGAGCAGCTGGTGCGGATGAATAGGAACGAGCATGGAGAAGCTGGAGCAGGCAGTCTGGAGCAGATGGACTGAGACAGGCAGGGAGAAGCTGGTTCAGGTGGATTGGAACACGCTGGAGCAGATGAGCTGGAGCAGGCAGGCTGGAGCAGGTACTGGAATAAGTAGGGAGAAGCTGGTTCAGGCGGACTGGAACACGCTGGAGCAGATGTGCTGGAGTAGGTAGGCTGGAGCAGGTGTACCGGAGCAAGTAGGCTGAAGCAAGCAAGGAGAAGCTGGAACAGTCGGACTGGAATGCTGGAGCAGGTGTACCGGAGCAAGTAGGCTGAAGCAAGCAAAGAGAAGCTGGAACAGTCGGACTGGAATGCTGGAGCAAACAGGGAAGCTGGATCGGTGGACTGGAACAAGCTGGGATTGGAGCAGGTGTACCGGAGCAAGTAGGCTGAAGCAGATGGGCTGGAACAAGAAGGGAGAAGCTGGAACGCTGGAGCAAACAGGGAAGCTGGATTGGTGGACTGGAACAAGATGGGATCATGCAGACTGGAACGAGCTTGGAGCAGGCGGACTGGAACACACTAGAGCGTTTGGACTGGAACAAGCAGGCTGGAGTAGATGGACTGGAACAAACAAGGGGGACGCTGGATCGGCGAACTGGAACAGGATGGGCTCAGGCGGACTGGAACAAGCTGGGAAACTGGAGGGCCGGAACAATCTGGGGTCAGGCGGACCGGATCGGAACAAGCCAAGCTGGGATCAGGCGGACTGGAACACGGTAGACCGGCTGGATTGCAGCAAGCAGGGGGGAGCTGGATCAGCGGACTGGAAGAAGCTGGAACCGTCAGACTGTAGCAGGCAAGCGGAGAGAGGCAGGTTCGGGTGGACCAGGGAAAGCTGGAGTAGCTGGGGTGTTCTCAGAGCAACCGAGCAACTGAGCTGGGCTGCCCTCAATCAGCAAACGAGTTTTGCTGGAGCGTTAATACTTCCTCCTGATGCAGGGAGATTTGCTGATCCGTGGTGCCTGTGGTGCCTGTGGACTGCTTCGTTGTGCACCGACAGCCCAGTGTGGAAGATTCGCGGTGGAGGCTGGCCGCGCCACGCGGCGGGAAGGGCAACATGGGCGTCGGGCTGCTGGGCCAGGGATCGCTGCGGTGGTGTGGTGGGTCCCCAGATCGCTGGGCCGGCAGATCCGCGAACACCCACTGAAGAGGCCCACACGCCGCCCGGACCGGGCTCGCGCCACGAGGCCGGGCCCGCACTACAGGCCACAGGCGAACTCCCTCCAACTCCTAGCCGACACGGTCCCGGGCAGTTCCTGCCGGGGAGCGCGACGGCCGAGGTGAGCACACGGAGCACACCCACTGGGGTGTACTCACTGTTGGCACACATTTCTCTGTCCATGAGAGTGGCTCCAGTCATGTGGGAAAATTTGAATTTCCACTAGCAGATACCCTCTATCTCTCCGGGAACAAATTTGTAAATCCTAGGCCTGTGAAATGGCCTCTGTTATTTGTAATCCATGAGAAAAATCCTTATCCAAAATTTCCTTTCTCCTGTAGTCTTTCAAGCCTCATGTTGGGCGCCAAAATCAGTCTGGGTTCCTCCAAGAGCGGGCCTTGGGGTTCGGGATACTGGGTGTGCACTACTCATTTCAGATTCCCTCCAAATCCAGCCCAGGAACCACACAGTAGTCAGGAGAGTCAAGAAAATTAATTGAGCATTATTTAACAAATTAAAACTGAGTAATAGTTGACATGATAGTCCTCAGCAAGCAGTTTTGATGGCATGAAATGAGGTTGAAGGGGGGCAGACTCAAGAAAAATATCAGGAAATATTTTTTTCACGGAGAGAGTGGTGGATACTTTGGAATGCCCTCCCGAGGGAGATGGTGGAGATGAAAACAGAAACACAATTCAAAAATGCGTGGGATAAACATAAAGGAATCCTGTTCAGAAGAAATGGATCTTCAGAAGCTTAGCAGAGATTGGGTGGCAGCACCAGTGGTTAGGAAGTGGGGATAGTGGTTGGGAGGCAGGGCTAGGGCTGGGCAGACTTCTACGGTCTGTGCCCTGAAAATGGCAGATACAAATGAAGGTCAGGTAGGTATACATATAAAATAGCACATATGAGTTTATCTTGTTGGGCAGACTGGATGAACTGTACAGGTCTTTTTCTGCTGTCATCTACTATGTTACTGTTCCTAATTGTATACACTCTAGGACAGATACTGAATGGAGTTTGATTGAGTAGGAAAAGCTCCTGCCTGCTGAAACCCCACTCAGCAGACCATCCCTGGATATTCAGTGCCACTTAACTGCATAGTGCCACTGAATATCCCCTGACCATCATGGCGCTCTGCATTTAGTACCAGGATGGTCCATGGCAGCCATATTAACTTCTGGTGCCCACATCACTATGCAGGTAGATAGAACCACACAAAAGACAGTCCTATCTTTCCCTACTTAGTTATGTGGATGCTGGCATTGAATGTCCAGATTTAATTCAGCCTGTGGCTGTCAGTGGCTGAAACACTGCTGACCAACACTAACTGAATATCAACCCTTCTGGCTTTATATCCAGGAAACAGTACAACAGAAGAAATGCTGAACATTTCCAATCTATTTCTAGAAAATCTGTGAAACTTTTCACTATTGTTGGATTAGTTTTATATACACTTACGATTCATTAAGGAATCCACCAAGCCCTTAATGATATCACACTGTGCACCTCTAGGTAGAAAAGAAAACATGAAATATTAACTTGAAATATTTGACAAATTCAATAACTCTGAACATGAATGGGAGTGCATTTCAGTACAGCTGACGTCTGATCCGTTCACATGCTACTTAAAGAAGCCTAATAAAGCTGGAGGCCTGTGGGTAGATTTTAGGTGAAATGTCGCTCTTTACATTTGAATATCTCCCCCTTTGGCTGAGTGTCCAAATTTTCAACTATTTTTATTTGCCAGCAACATATGCTCTTTGCTTTTTCAGCCCTCCTGTTACAAAAAACTGTATTTCTGGCCTGTCTGTTTGCCACTGATAATAATCCTAATCTCTCCAATTGTCTACTTAGCTTTAGGGGACAGCTGACCTACAGCCTGATCAAATAATCATGTTAAACAAAGAAAACAGCAGCAAAGATTTAAAACACTGATAATTTTCAGGATTTGAGTCTTTCTGGGTACAGCTTTCCAGGGTCCTACTAAAATAAGTGAAAACTGTGTTTTAATCCAAACAACTGTGGCTATTCTATGTATTTTACTTTCATTACTGCACAAAATAAAATATGTGGAAACTGTCCTGAATTTAGTAAACAAGTCTAAAGTAGATGCTACACTTACTCTTCCAGGTGCCAATTAAATTGCCTTCACAAGAATAGTCCTCAAAATTGCTGGAAGCAGGGATCAGTGTATAATATATGGTCACACATGGGGTAGTATATATTACATAAGAACATACTGGGACAGACCAAAGATCCATCAAGCCTAGTATCCTGTTTCCCAACAGTGGCCAATCCAGGTCACAAGTGCCTGGCAAGATCCCAAAGAGTAAAACAGATTTTATGCTGCTTATCCTAGAAATAAGCAGTGGATTTTCCCAAATCCATCTTAATAATGGCTTATGGACTTTTCTTTTAATGGCCCTTTTACTAAGCTACGTAGGCGCATATGTGCATCCTAAGCATTTCAATTTTGAACTACCGTCCGGCTACCACGTGGCCAGACCGATAATTTCATTTTCTACACATGCCCACTATATGCCCCGGAAAATTTCTGGCACGCGGCGCTAACCAGGTGGTAAACAGCATTGTACATGCATTGACAGTTACTGCCTGGTTAACATGTGATACTTTACCACTCGGTCAATGGGTGGCGATAAGGTCTCAGGTCCAAAATGGACGCGCGCCAATTTTTATTTTGCCATACATCCATTTTTGGCTAAAAAAAAGACCTTTTTTGCATGTGTGCTGAAAAATGGACCTGCGCGCATCCAATACATGCGTCTACACCAGAACTCACGATGAAGGCATTGGCTGAAACACGGGCTGTGTCAGGTCCACACTCTAGCAAAGCCAGCTGTTTCAATCAAGGTGCTGTCTGGAAGCAAATGTTGTTATAGAATAAAGACTTGTATTGTTCCTTTGATGAGTCCCACCCTTGTGCCTGCTCAAATTCTGGCTCTACACAGACTCCTCCTTCTTCAGTCCAGCACTAACTGGATAGTGTCATGGCAGCCTCCCCAGATTTTCAGTGGCACTGTGGCCATGATGCTGAAACTCTGACAGCACATTTTAACCAGTCAGGAGCCTCTTCTGCCTGGTTAAATTACTACTACTACTAATCATTTCTATAGCGCTACAAGGTATACGCAGCACTGTACACATTATTGAATTAAAAAAAAAAACAGCCTGATATATTTTACCTTCTCTGGGGCTAAAAGAATGAAAAATAAAAATCCTAAGAATATCCAGCTTATACATAGATTAATTAGTATAAAAGAACTGCTACAGGTATCAAGCAACCTATCATATTTACAACAAAGCACTGTTTCCTTGAGAAAAAATGTTTCAAAGTCCTTAAGCAGAAATGTTTAAAAAACATATATCCCTCCCCTCCTTACCTCCCTAAAAAGATCTCAAGGTCAAAAACTAATCACACTGCATATTTTTTTCTTATTGATATCTCTTTTTCTTCTTTTAAGGAACCATGAGTCTTACAGCCTGAGGAATTTGAATTTAACATCATCATTGCTGTGTGTTTTGTTTATAGCTACATTATGCTAGGTTCCACATAAACCCCCTATTTCTATAAAAGTTGCCAAAAATTCTAATTCTATAAAAGTCACTAAAAATTGTGTGCACAAATTTGGGTATGCACTCAATTTATACAGACACTTTAACTGCATAACCAGCCAATAACAATCAAGTATTGACATTAATTAGATTTAATTGGCATTTACATGTATAAATTTAGGTACGGGATCTGTGCCTAAAATTTACATGTAATCTGAAAAAGGGATGTGGAAATGAAAGGAACATGGAACATGGGCATAATGGGGGGGGGGGGGGGGGAGGGTGTTCCTAAAATTAACATGTGTTATTCTAGAATACAAGGGATAATGCCTAATGTAAGTGTGTACATTTGCACCACGTTTTTGTTGGTGCAAATGGCCATGCCTGAAGTTAGGCATGATTCCCAGGAGTAAGCGCAATTCTATAAACCACACTTAATTTTAAGCAATGCTCATAGAAAAGTGCTTTTTTTAGCACCAAGTGTTTCAGTGAAATAATTAGACTCTAACCCTAAAATTTGACACCCAGGAAAGGGATCTAGGAGGTGTCATCTTGCAAAATGCATTGAAATCTTCTACTCAATGTGTGGTGGTGGTGGTCAAAAAGCAACTATACCTTGAGTATTGTGTGCAATTCTGGTTGTTGCATCTAAAAAAAACAGTTGAATTAGAAAAGGTGCAGAGAAGGGAAACCAAAATGATTAAGGGAATGGAGAGACTCTCATATGAGGAAAAGCTATAGCAGAGGTCTATAAAATTCTGAGTGGAGTGGAATGAGTAAATATGAATTGATTATTTACAAAGTACAGAGATTAGGGGGGCATGTCATGAAATTACAAAGTAGTACATTTAAAACAAATCAGAGAAAATATGTTTTCACTCAATGCATAGTTAAGTTCTAGAACTTGTTATCAAAGAATGTAGTAAAAGTGCTTAATGTGGCTGGGGTTTCAAAAGAATTGGACAAATTCTTGGAAGAAAAGTTTGAAAAATATTATTAAGGTAGACCTGGGAAAAGCCACTGTATAGAATCTTGCTACTTTTTGGGAGCCCGCCAGGTATTTGTGACCTGGATTGGCCACTATTGGAAACAGAATACTGGGCTAAATGGACATTTTGTGCACACAATTTTTGGCAACTCTTATAGGATTAGGGTGTTGATGTGGAACATAGCATTGTGTAGCTATAAACAAATACACAATGATGATGATGTTAAATTTGGATGCCTTGGACAATAAACGTTCATCACATGGCACCACCCATGTCATGAAACACCCCCTCTGGGAACATCTTTCCAGTTTCTAGAAGACGTGGGCAGTCTTTTTTTATTTGTTTGATTATATGCTTTAGATGTTTTTCTGTGAGAAATATGTATATTTGCCTGTTACATAAGAATATAAGCATTGTCATATTGGGACAGAACGAAGGTCCATCAAGCCCAGCATCATGTTTCCAACAGTGATCAATCCAGTTACAAGTACCTGGCATGATCCCAAAACAGTACAATACATTTTATGCTGCTTATCCTAGAAATAAGCAGTGAATTTTCCCCAAGTCCATCTTAATAATGGCTTATGGACTTTTCTTTTAGGAAGTTATCCAAACCTTTTTTTAAACCTCACTAAGCTAACTGCTTTTACCACATTCTCTGGCAACGAATTCCAGAGTTTAATTACACATTGAGTGAAGAAATGTCATTTTTGGGGCTTTTTCTGTTTCAAAAAAATGAACCCCTTACTGTTCTATAGTGTGAGTACCTTTAGTCAAAATAGGAGAAGGTGATCCTGAGGTTGTCCTAATATTATGGATGTATATTGAATTTTCGGATCTATGGCCCTCTTTTATTAAAGTGTGTTAAGCAGTTAATGCAGGAAGTAGCATGTACTGTTAGTGCAAGCCTGTACTAACAGCAGCTTGACAGTTGGCATCCTCTAATTCTAGCATAAATTGCTTAATAGAGAATGAGAGAATGAGCAGAGAGTGTACTTTATAGCTAACAAGACAGATTATGTGCATCTCATAGCTCCCCTCAATAGGTGGTGTTAAGTGCATTCATGTTATCTGCAATGCAATTAGGGGAAATTCTCTAATGGTATCTGGGTACCCAGATTCCATTACATGACACCATCAGCGTGCCTACATGCTGCTGGCTTGAGAGAAGTGTGATGCGTAATGCAGTACAGGAAGAGTGGAGTGAAAGCTGGGTTGTCAGGCAGTCAGTAGAAAACCAGCAGTGACAATTGACTGTTTATCTGTTCTGCCAGGCACCAGTTTCCCTTTCAGATTACTGGCCAAGTAGTTCAAACAGTGAATGGTTGTCAACCCTAATAAATCTGTAAGATGAGAGAAGGGTTGCAGAGAAGAGGAGATAGAAGGTAGGAGGATGGGGAAAAGGGAGATGGTGGGCAGAGAAAGTGGTATGTGATACAGCAGAGATGAGGACTGTTATGGCAAGGTGTCACTTCAGAGTCAATCAAAGAATCAGGATGACTAACGGCCTTTTTTACTAAGCTGTGCTAGTGGCTGCCGTGCGCTAAGGCCGACACAGCCTATTCATTCTGAATGGGTTGTGTAGGCATTGCCACATGGCTTAGTAAACAGGGGTGTAAGTCGGACATAGGAGGTAATTGGGCTAGCATTCAAAACAATGTCCAACTGTATCATGCAGTCTCTCTGAACATGTTAAAAATGCCCCTTTTCTTTTTGTAGACATGCATTTTGTAGAAATCTATCATTTTATAACTTGCTGACATTTATCATATTTCTGTTATATGCTTGCATTACAGTGCTATTAAATGTTTGTATATTTCTGATACTGTTATCATGTTATCCTGTTACTAGAATTCAATTTGCTATCTCCAAGGTTACCTCATTGATTGTATTTATGCTTTTATATGGTCATTTTTCTATTGTTATGCTATTAACGAAATTGTAATTTTTATGTCAAGCTGTACCTGCAATATTCTGCCTTGGATGAATCTCTTCATAAAGGCTGTTAATAAATCCCAATAAATAAATAAATACATGTACATGTCCACAGTTGCACCAACCATAGACCTGATGTGAATGTGGTCACACAAAAGTGACAACGGTGCACTTAACTGACAGTAGTCTGTAAGCAGTGGTGTGCTGGTAAATGTTTAACAACAGGCTCTCTCCCCGGTCCACCTCAGCACCCCCCCTCATCTACCTCTGCACCCCGCCCCCCGCCCACCTCTGCGCCCCCCCCCCCCAAATTGCAGAGCTGGCTATAGCCGGGGAGTGAGCCTGGGGGGGGGGGGGGGCAATGCATTACTCTAGGAAAAATTTTTTTTTAATGATCCCAGGTTCCAATCTAATTCATGTTTAAAGTGGGATAAAATGCCATAAATAAGTAAATAAATATAAACTTAATGTTGAGCACCTGATTCTCAAAGTGGACATATTCCAAATACTATAATGAAAATAAAATGATTTTTTTCTACCTTTGTTGCCTGGTGACTTTGTTTTTCTGATCATGCTGGCCCAGATTCTGATTCTACTGCTATCTGTCCTCTTAACTACGTTTCCAGGGCTTCCTTTCCATTTATTTCTTTACTTTCCGTCTTTCTTCTTCATTTCTTGCCCTACATCCTTAAGTAAAAGCTGGGTCCTCTGCAGACTTGACTGTCCAGTGGATCCAGCTTCTGCCTATTTTCTTCATCCATGTGCAGTTTTTCTCCTCTCTTCCTTTTCCCTCATCTCATCTCCTTCCTCACTCTTCCTTCCTCTCCATCCATGTCCAGCATTTCTTCTCTCTCCCTTCCCTCTCCTCCATCCATGTCCAGCAACCTTCCTCTCCCATGCCCTCCCCTCCATCCCCCTGCCCTCCCCTCCATCCACCCACCCATGTCCAGCAACCTTCCTCTCCTCCCTGCCCTCCCCTCCATCCACCTATTAACCATCTCCTTCCAGCCTCCCCCCCACCAGCAGCCCATGTCAACCATCTCCCTTCTAGCCCCTCCCCTACTCAACATCAGACATTTCCTGCCTTCTTCCAGCCCCCCGATTCCCGATCCCCCCACTCCGAAGGTTGTCCATCATCTCCTGTCTGCCCTCAGCTCCACGGTAGCCCTCATTTCCTTCCTGCCGCTGCCCTGCCTTTAAATATTGTATTTTTCCTCAAGTTGCGGTGCCGGCATTGAAAGCAGCAGGTGAGGTTCGGCTCGGCTCCAGCCTTCCCTCACATGGTTCCGCCCTCGCAGAAATTCATCAAAAGAGGGCAGAACCATACAAGGGAAGGCTGGAACCGAGCCTCACCTGCTGCTTTCAATGCTGGCACCGCGACTTGAGGAAAAATACAATATTTAAAGGCAGGGTGGCAGCAAGAAGGAAACGAGGGCTATCAGGGAGCTGATGGATGACCTGTGGAGCGGGGGAGCCTGCAGCTCGCGGGGTGGGGGGAAGAGAGGCAAGCCGGCTTGCACTTGGCAAACAACCAGCTCACAAGATGTCAACAAATTTAACAACCGGCTCCTGCGAGCTGGTGCGAGCCGGCTCCAGCACACCACTGTCTGTAAGTTATATATGTAAGCGACAGCCTCGCCCATGTCTTTCCCATGCTCTACCCATGCTGGGCTGGCATTAGGGGGTGCAAACAGGGCAGTTGCCCTGTGCCTCCATGCCACAGGGGGCCCCAAGCCTGCCCGAAGCTGAAGGAGGCATAACTTGCAGATGGGCTCTGGGGCCATCTTCACAGTTTCTTCCCAGGGCCCCTACTTATCTAGCACCAGTCCTGTACCCATACAACCAACCTTTGCATTAATGGACTCTTCCACTTAAGTTTAGTTGCACTTCTGCTACTTATGTGCATAACTGTTCTCAATACTACATGAATCACAATCAGGATTTCGCCCCCTCCGTAGTACCGAAACTGTGCTAGTCACTCTCCTGGCCAAATTCCAGCAGGAAATAGCTACAGATAAAAGCATACTTCTCCTCCAATTCGACATGTCGAGTGCATTCGACATGGTAAACCACAATATACTACTTAAGACTCCTAGACTACATTGGGATTGGTCGAAATATACTCAGCTAGATCAAGGGTTTTCTAACCACCAGAACATACCAAGTGAAATCAAATTCAAACATATCACCATCGTGGAAAGCAGACTGCGGAGTACCTCAAGGATCACCACTATCATCATTACTTTTCAACATAATGATGATCCCGCTGGCTAAGCCCTTATCCAATCAAGGTCTCAACCCATTCATCTACGCAGACGATGTCACAATATACATTCCCTTCAGACATGATCTGACAGAAATCACCAATGAAATCAAGCTTGGTCTGAACACTATGGATTCATGTGCAAACTCATTTCAACTGAAAATGAATACTGACAAAACACACTGCCTCATCCTCTCATCTCAACATAATACGTACAAACCCACAACCATAAAAACCCCAGACCACACCCTCCCTATCTCAGATAGCCTGAAAATACTCGGCGTTACAATCGACCGCAACCTTACACTTGAGAGCCAAGTGAACTCCACAACAAAGAAAATGTTCCACTCAATGTGGAAACTTAAACGAGTAAAACCTTTCTTCCCAAGGGAAATATTCCGTAACCTAATACAATCAATGGTACTAAGCCATGCAGACTATTACAACGGAATCTATGTGGGGTGTAAAGAACAACTCACAAAGAAACTCCAGACCACTCAAAACACAGCAGCCAGGCTGATATTTGGTAAAACATGATTCGAAAGTGCCAAACCCCTCCAAGAAATATCTTTACAGATTGCCACTATCTGGATAAGTTCTAGGACCTCCCTGAATCCATCCATGCTCCAACCTGGCACTTTCAGTGCAGAGGCAATGTTCAGTCTGCCATATGGATAACTTAGGAAAGATACAAGGCTGTTCTAGGTAATATGGATAAGTTATATGGTTAGCAGACTGAATATTGCCAGCACTCAGATAAGTTCTAATGCTACCTGCCTGATCTAGATATTCAACACTGGCCACAATCTGAATATTGTCACCACTAGGGGGTGCCCTAATGTGCTTGTCCCGGTCCTGATACTTCCACCAGAGTCAAGGACTGCCTGAGTGGAGTCTCTCTTTCTGTAGTGGAAACGTCTGGCCCTGAAGGACTCCCTTTCTACAATGGCTAAGCAACCCTGCCCACTACTTTAAAGTCTCAGGTATCAGCCGCCCCCAGCTTAGGCAGCTGCCTAGCAAATAACCAAGCCTTCACAAGGCTGGAATAAACAAAATACCATTTATTATGGGTATCACAATTTTCATTCACTTAAACAAGGCTGCTCTTTTCACCTTCCAGAGAGTAACATAATGCAACAAAAGCATTCTTGACTTCTCAGCACAAATATATAATAGAAAGTAAACTAGACTTTTACTCCTTGTTACAAGCTTGTAGGAAATACCATATATAACATACAAGGTTCCCTTTAAGCATGTCATCTTCTTCTATTACCTTTTGTCCCAAATTTCTAGCTGGTTTACCTCAGGGCTACTCTTTATACCCCAAAACAGTTCTCCAAACAACACTCCCCTTTTCCCAACCAAGGGCAGTTCTCAAACTCCTTTTACAACTCAGGAAAATTCCAAACCCATTTTTCTTTTACTCCAGGAGTCCAGGGCATTTACATACCCTCTTTATAATCCAGGGCAGTTTTAACCCCTTTCACACTCTAGGGAAATTCCAACCCCCATTTACCACTCCTGGGCAATACGAAACACCCTTTCATACTCCAGGGCAATTCCAGACGGCTTTTACACACCAGGACAATTCCAAACCCTTTCTAGGCTACCAAGTACAGTCTTCCTAGGCTTTTTCTTCTAGACTTTTCCTTAGTCTGCTGAGCTTGGCTTTTACCTGCCTCTAGCCTTTTATTCCTTTTGGGATTATCAGTAACCCAGTGATTTTCAGCCCATCTTGTCCTCTTTTCTCTCCTTGGCAGTTCCTTTTTATAGTGGCTGTTAGCCTTGCTAGAGTGTTTCCAGCCACACCCCTTTCCTGGAACTACTATGATGAAGGTTATCTTAGTGCCTTTCCCTCCTGGGAAGAAACAGGCTCCTGTACTACAACTCCCAGTAGATGCAGCTTCCTTCCTAGACTGCCTGTTGAGCATCTCTCATAGGTCTGGTTCCCCGCTACCCCTCCCCGAAGGCTCTTGTGTTTGTTTAAAGAGATTTTTGCTGGAAGCAGATGCACATTTCTCAGGTAAGGACTTATTTTAACTTTAGTTTCTGCTTTTCATTTGGACTTTTGAGTTTTAGCTGGGTATAGCAACTGGTTATTTCCTAACCTTCATGACCCCTGGGGTCCTGACACAGCTGCTGTGTAACAATATCCAGATATTTTGACTTCCGCTTCCGGCATTAAAAAAAATGCTAAATACTGACTCATCAGAATAGTGCTTGCCAGTTAAAAACTGCTTAATAATTGAAAAGAGAAAACTATGGCCAATTAGTAACTAAAGTAATGTTTTAAAATGTACTGTTGTTCTCCTACTGGCATACAGTAACAATATGTGTTTATGTGTCTATGACAATTCCAGTAGGAGAATAATGGGACACTGATAACATTTCTGTAGATACATATTGTTGGCCATAGTTTTCTCTTTTCCATTATTATGTAGTTCTTAACTGATAAGCAATATTCTTAGTTTCTGTTGATTAAGAAAACTATGCTTTTAGAAAACATCTGTCTGGTTGAAGAATGCAGTATGATTACACAAGATAATTACATTTCTTACATCAAATCATGTTTAGTGTAATTAGTAAGTATTTAAGTTATTTCTTCAGGGTTGTTCCATATGTTCCCTGTCCAAATGATGCTGAGTCAAATTTACCAGGAGGAAATTGCTTAGAAAACTGTGGGGAAAATCTACAAATTGTTGAATTTGCCAACATACAGTAAAATATTTCAACTAGAGAACAATACTTTCATCTGAGTCAGTGTTTAAAGGAGTGCTGCCCCTGTAAATCGAAGATCTTCAGTGAGGCCACAGATCAACATATTTTTCAAAATAAGAAGAATGAATATTTTACTGGGTGTATTTGCGGAGGGATATGCACCAAAGCTTAGCATACACACAAAGGTACTAAGACACTAATATACATACCAAAATGGAGCAAAATGTTGTTAGCATGACACTACATGGGACTGAAGGAACGACACAAGTAAATAAAGCCTTTGTAGGCAGATGCAAAATAACATTGCATGCTGTCCTTCACGCATTTAATTGCTGCATGTTTTGCTAGTGGCTAAAAATAAATGCCAGACTCTGAGGAAGTGTTGACTTTTTAGCATATAGGCAAGAAAAGGAATCAGCCTGTGTTGTAGCTGAAAGATAAAGGTGGTGAAACAGCCTGCTGTGTAAAAGGCACAAGGGAAGAGAAAGGGAGATTTGGATTTAGCCCATGTCTTTTCCAGTTGTAGTTCAAGGCAAGTTACATTCTGGTACAGTAGGTATTATCTGTCCCCGAAGCTTTTACTATCTAAAAGTGCCATTTTGATTGAAATGATTATTGCTGTTATGGATGTACTTATTCCAGTCAAAGGCTACTGCAGGCGTTCTGAGTCTTGAGCAGGAACTAAAATCTAGGTATGGAAGATTCCTTCAAGTTCAACATATTTTTTTTATCACTAAACTGTTATTGGAGAGTGTTGAGGGCCCCTAGTCTAACATCTACCAGTTCTCTCTCCAAGCTGGGCAGACATCAGATTTGTGGGCTTTCCCCCACTTAATATACATATCTCTGCCTTATTTTCTATTCTTATGGACTTTCTTATGGGTTTACCCTATTTCATCATGTCATCTACCGAGCATCGTGGCTGTAATCAGCCATGAAACCCAGCAATACAGGGCACGTATTGGAGATTGGATGAATGGCCCTGATAATGGATGATCCTGGTTCTTGGCGTCTTGGATTGCTGAATTCACTGCCCAAAATTATTGGGATTAATGTGGCAGGGCTGGGATATTGGGAGCAAAGAGGCTGAAAGATTAAAAAGGTATAGTAGTTTCATTGGGTCCAATATTCTAAAAAATTGGGCTCCTAAATTTATGCTCCAAAGTTAGAATCCTAAAGTTGTGCCTTATTATCCTCCAAGCTTTGGAGCATAAGTTTCCATCTGAAAATTCACCTTAAGAGCTTAAATAGTTGTGCTTATGAATTCAGGACTGTTGTTCCTTTGCCTAGATTTATTAGTTTAATTTATGAGTGTTAAGCTCCTTCCCCCCCCCCCCTTAAATCCATCTTTGTTGTTACCCACTTTATATGTGCCTAAATTTAGGAGTTTAGCTAAATTTCTAGAAAAATATCAGGCATTCAGACCTAGTTAATTTTCAGAGACCAAATTATAGTCCCTGAGGCATTCAGATATTATTTGAGGTGTCTGTGTTCTCTCTATAAACAGATCTTCTTTCCTTTGCTCTAATTCCACAGCACACTGACAAAAGGTCCACAATGAGGGCAAAATCTAGTTTTTCATTCATCTATTGAGCGATATAGTTATTCAATGCAGAGAAGAAGAAAGAAGAGAGTCCAAGAATATTTAGATAAAAATACCCATTCATTGGTACTCTGCAAAGGGAAAAATGTATATGAAAATGATCAGCATACAGTCCTCAATTAAAGAGTTAAGTAATAGCATATAGAGTTCAGTTTGCTCTTAGCTTATGCTGTCTCTCTCTATCCTCCTAGCATCTCTCTTCAGTACTGTCCTTGTAGTAGAGGGAACTCTACCCGCTTCTCCTCCTCGTAGTTGGCCAGGCTTTTTTTTTAACCCATGCTGGTTCTATCTCAGATGATCATTTACAATTCAGATCAATAACCAAGATCCATTATGGACCTGTACAGTATCACCTCTCCTTTTCAATGCAGTTCAATGTGAGACTCTTTATAGTTGCCTTTCACTTCTCCTTCCCAGTTCACCAAATGGAAGCAGGTGAGTTCAGGAAGTCACCCCAGCAAAAGTGAAAACATGACAGCAGAGGGGAAGATAGATATATAAAACATCTTTGCAACTCACCTATTAGCAACAAAATATTGGGGAGACTAGGTGAAAAGATATACAGATGATGAGAATGTCAATAAAATATACCCGGAAAGCAATAAGCACAAACACGTATAACCTAAGCAACAAAGTTCATGATCTACAACCTCTGGTATTAGAGGCAGACTAAGATACTTTTACTGTCACAGACATGGTTCAATGACTTCCATGACTGGGACACAATCATACTGGGCTATAATTTATTTAGGAAGGACAGAGATGGCTGGAAAGAGAGAGGAGTTGGGCTGTATATGAAAAATAGTATTAAAGCAGCTGAAATTCAGAAAGCCTGTGGGAAGGAGGAAAGAGAAGATGAAACTTCTATCCACACAGGTGTTATGTACAGACCTCCAACACAATTGGAGAAGCTGGACAAAGATCTGGTAATAAATATCCAAAAGCTGAAAATAAAAAGGAAGGTGCTTGTGCTTGGAGATTTCAACCTGCCTGGTGCAGATTGTAATGATAGACTCCTGATGCAGGTCTTGTTGGCCAAAGCACAGCTGTGTTGAGTCTTGTTTGCCTTACAATAAACATTTTGACCAGCTGAAGCATCGTCTGCTGATTTTCGAGTCATCTTCGCTGTTGTTCCAGTCATTTTTTACTCTGTGAGGATTTGCTTCTTCTGTATATACATCGGCAGATTGTAATGCCCCCAAATCAGAAAGAAGTAGAGAGATTCTGGGTGCCTGTTAAAGTGCTCTGCTCATACAACTAGTGATGGAACCCACAAGGAAAGGGATAACATTAGATATAGTGCTCACAACTGGAAAACTGATGTCTGGGTGGGTGCCCACCTAGCCAGTAAAGATCATTACATGGTATACTTTGATATAAATACTAAAGCAGAGTGCAGACACACAAAATGGATTTCAACCATGTTGACTTTAGTAAAATCTGGGAATAACTGAAAGCTGACACGATGGGAGGACATAAGAAAAGTGGAAAGACAGTGATAAAAGCTGAAAGGAGCAATAAAAATGCCAACAGATCTCTGTGTAAGAAAAATAAATTAAAACAAGTGTCCAGCGGTAGTTCTAGCTCCCACCGCACACCATTCCTGGTGCTAGAAAATAGTTTTGTATTTTTTAGCACTGGAGTGTGCTTGGCTGTAATGGGATGCCCCGTTACTACCAGCCTACTGCCAGAGCCCTTACCACCTCCTAAATACGAGGCAGTAAGGGTTGCCCCTGGAAATGGCTGTGCGCCAATGTCTTTGCTTAGCACATGGCTGTTTTCTTCGCCTTCACGAAAAAAAAGCCTTTTACCCCCAGCGGTAAAAGATGGCCTTGGCGCGTGGCAAACCCGTATGCCAATGCTACTGCAGGGTCCCTTTTACCGCCGCTTGGTAAAAGGAGCCTTAAAAATTTTAACATGCATAAATAGATTGCATGCATGTTAAATTTTAGATATATGCATGTATATTCAATTTGAGTGTACTAAACATTTTAAGGTGCACTAATGAATACACATTCTTAACTAACCATTCCTACCTAACTCATAGTAGAAAGTTTGGTGCCTAGCCATTCCACTGCAGAGGAAGTGCCCAAATGAGACCTCACCTGAATGGATTGTTATGCAGATTGTTAAAATACCTAATCATCATGGATTCTTATTGTTAAATGTGAATAGTAAGAAGCTTCTATCTTGGCTATACAGATACATCAGTTCTTTCTATTATTAGATGTTCATTCTGTTGGCTCTTTTATATTACAGGTACTGTTTACTGAGGTCCGCTATCATTTTTAGAGTATGCTAAACTCTAGAGACAACCATATATTCCTGTGGGTGCCTCTAGTGTTAGTGTGTGCTAATTTTTAGCACGTGCTAAAATCACTAGCATGCCTATAGCGCAGCTTAGTAAACAGGGCCCTATGTTATCATGTTATATGTGTAATCTAATATTTACAAAAGGAAAATACCAATATTTAAAAGCTCTTGCATAACCAACATTTATGAAAGACAACTGAATTCTATGCCAGAAAAATATAGCAAATGCCAGATTTTAAAATAACATGCATATTGAATTCCGCTGTGTCAGTTGATTGCACTTTAACCAGTGAAAAGCTAACAAGGTGATTATACTTCTTTTGGGAATATTTTCTTACTTATGCGATGCATGCAGCCAAATGATCTTTGCTAAAATGTCAGTAATTTGCATATTGCTCCAGTCAAAGTAACTTGAGTAGAGACATGCAGCTCAGCTTGGTCACTGCTCTCTACCATGTTGTACTTCATAATGTCAATATTTCAGCATGTCTATTAGTCATGCAAGATCATGCAGAGGAACTTGACATGACTTGCTATGTATAAAGGAGATCTAAACTAAAACCAAAAAGGTCAAATGACATCTTTGACAAGATGAGATAAATTAGGAGTACAAATACTTGGGTTGATATTCAAAGGATTTGTCCAGTTAACATTTAGAGTTAGGCAGAACAACCTGAGGTTTTAAACTTGTCTACATAAAAGCACATGGAGTTTGAAGTGCTCCAGGGTTGTTGCAAAACTTTATCTGGTCGGTGCTGATATGCAATACTTGTGGCCACATAAATTTACCTGAACAAGTCAGCTCAGATAAAAAGCTGTCTTAAAGTTATCTGGATAAAGTTAATCAGACATATTCAATAGAAGATTCAGGGGCCCTATTACAAAGATGCACCAAAAAGTGGCCTGCGGTAGTATGGGTGCATATATTGGACGCACGTTGGACTATTTCTCTACCATGTTTGAAAAAAAGGGGTTTTTTTGCGGCCGGGAAATGGATGTATGGCAAAATAGAAACCAGCGTGTGTCTAGTTATGGCCTGAGCCCTTAACGCCACCCATTGACTTAGCGGTGAGGGCTCATGTGTTACCTGTGTGGTAACCGTCCAGCATGCGCCAACTGCTAATTACCGCTGGGAATGCCCCTGTTGTAGAAAATTATTTTCTACCACATGTTTTCAGCGCACGTCAAATTCAGAATTACTGCAAAGGCAGTAATGCCAATTTGGCCCTTACACACCTTTGTAAAAGGGCACCTCAAAGAGGTAATAACTACGCTGTGGTAAAAAAAAAAAAAACATTCTATTTTATTGCAGCCAAATTTACCATGCAAGTCACTAACCTGGTGTATATCACCACCAGAGGATAGTGGACTCATATGATAAATTGAACTTTGCATTGCCTCAGCTGGGAACATTATACGTTTTTGGTCACAGCAATGCAAAGTTAGCAGGTCCTACTGTATATGGGTCCACAAAAGAGGCAGCGATGGAACAACCCATCCACCCCCAAGCCCTCCACCAAATATCCCCAGTTTTACCCATCCCATCTCCTAAGATCTCCCCAATCTATTTATTGCAAGAACCCCCTCCATTATTTTTTACCTTGATCCCATAACAGTAGTACTGCAAAATGACCTTTTTTGTGGGGTGGGGGGAATTTGGGTTAGGTGAATCTTTTCATAAAGGCGCTTAATACATCTCAATAAATAAATACATTTTTAATGGAGACAATGCTTGGCCAAGAGCAACTGGGGATCGCTTCTGCCCTTATGGGTGAAGGGGTATTGGAAGAAGAAGAATTTGAGAAGACTTTCAAGAGTTGAGGTGCTTCCTGATAAGAAGCTTTTAAGTATATGATATTTGCCTCATGGTTTTCATAACTGTACTTATATGTTTGTGCACTGGAGAGGGCCCAATAAAGAGGTATTTTTATTCTAATCCTTACCAGCCTCCTACAGTTATTGTTCTAGTTTGGGATTTGTGTGCTTGTCCAGAGACTATATACTGATTATACTGTCTGCTGTCAGGGACCCTTCATATTTGTTCTGTGTGCTTGGGGAGAGTTTTTTGGAGGAAACTGATTTTAAAGCCACAGATATCAAAATAATGTGTGTATCCCACTCTTGGGTAAACCCTCAGCCCCACCAAATAAGGAGACTGTCTCTAGAAGAAATGGAAAAGTCTTGCAGTTAGAAATGAGAAAACACAGTAGTCAGAGAAGAGATGAATGGGAGAGTTCTGAGGAGCAGTGGCATTCTTAGGCTGCCTGACACCCGGGGCAGATCGCCGATGCGCCCCCCCCCCCTCGGGTGCAGCGCAGTGCCCCCCCCAATGAAATTACACCCTCCACCCCGGGTGCATTTTTACCTGCTGGGGGGGTGCCGCACGCCTGTTGGCCTAGTCCGCTCATTCCCTCCCTTCTGTTCCCTCTGCCCTGGAACAGGAAGTAAACTGTTCCGCGCAGAGGGAGCAGCAGGGAGGGAACAAGCGGACTCAGCCAACAGGCGCACGGCACCCCCCCAGCCGCGTGCACCCGGGGCGGACCGCCCCCCCCCCTTGGTACGCCACTGCTGAGGAGCAAAGCTGGGAAGATAGAAGAAAAAGTATGAGAGAGAGAGAGAGAGAGAGAGAGAGATTGTTAGTGAGTAGAGAGAGGGATAGAACATACCCATCTCCCACCCATTAATCCATGTCTATATTCATCCAGAGCAGTGGCGTAGCAAGGGGGGGGGGGCGGGAGGGGCGGTCCGCCCTGGGTGTCAGCTCAGGGGGGGTGCTCCCTGCCAGCTCCCCCCCTCGGTGAATCGACACCCCCCCGACCAGCTCCCGCACCCTACCTTTAAAAAGAATATCGGGAGGCGAGGCACAGCGCCTCATGCCTGCCCTGCACGTAAAAGAAATGTGGACCGTCGAGTCTTCCCTTGCTCTATCTGTCCCGCCCTCTGTTGATGCAACTTCTTATTTCCGCAAGGGCGGGACAGACAGAGCGAGAGAAGGCCCGACGGTCCACATTTCTTTTACGTGCAGGGCAGGCGCGAGGCGCTGTGCCTCGCCTCCCGATATTCTTTTTAAAGGTAGGGTGTGGGAGCTGGTCGGGAGGGGGGAGGGGGTGTCATCGTGCTGCACCCGGGGGGGGGGGGTGCAACGGCAAACCACCCCGCCCCGGGTGGCAGCTCCCCCCCCTGCTACGCCACTGATCCAATGACTCAGGTTTGAAGTTCTGTGCACTATAACGAGCACAGTTCCCCAGGTCAAAGTACTAGGCATCTCATTCCCTGGATCTGCTGGGTCTGGGAATTCTGTGAGGACAGCTTTAACTGCCCCAGAGAGATAGGAAATTTCTATTACTACTACTACGACTACTACTATTTAGCATTTCTATAGCGCTACAAGGCGTACGTAGCACTGCACAAAAATAGAAGAAAGACAGTCCCTGCTCAAAGAGCTTACAATCTATATCAATACTACTACTACTTATTATTTCTATAATGCTATTTGTCATAAGAAATTACGCAATGCTGTAAACAAACCCTTAAGAGACAGTCCCCTGACAGAGATACAATTTATTCAAGACAGACAAATAGGACAAATAAGGGATTAAGTAGTTACACTTATTATGGGAGTGATTAAAACATGGATATTAATTTAGCAAATAAGGGGTTAAGAGAAAAACACAGCCACTGAAGGGTGGGCTTAATAGGGCCTGAGATGGAGCATGACATACTGACTCAAGAAGCCTGTTTCAGGTGTATGGCACAGCAAGATGAAAAGAATGGAGTCTGGAGTTGGCAGTGAAGGAGAAGGGTGTAGATGAGAATGGCTTAACTGTTGGAGTTCCGTTCCTTGTGGCTATCCAGGAGTGGAACTCGTCTTCCTCTAGCATTGCTATTGATTAACAGGACAGTTTCCCTCAGTGTGGAAGCAAGCCCTTATCTGGCCCATTCTAAAAAGATATTGCAACATGTTGACTGTACTAACACTCGTACATCCTCATCAATCAGGCTATACTACTGAAACTAACCATGGTAAAATTGTCATTCTCCTATCATTCAAGCTCACTGCAACTTTTAATCTTGTGGACCACCCATTATTATTCTCTTGGTTGACCGACATAAGCATTGCTGGAATTGTACTGCAATGGTTCTCCTCATTCCTTATCAATGGGACCTTTCTCTCTTCCTCAGTTACAGTCCTTCTATCAATTACACTGTAGTGTGCCTCAAGGCTCCACTATTATTTAATATTTTCTTAAGTCTTTTAACAATGCTTATTCAAGATCTTGGCATAAGTGCATTCTACTATGCTGATGATATTTTGCTGGTCTACTACACTCTCTATTCCTAGATCTTTCTCAGTTTCAAATTACCTCAATGCAATTTCCTCATGGCTTCTCAGTCCTTCTAAGACAACAGCTTGCTGGATCACAAGTGGTACAAAATCCCCTTCTTTAACTCCACTGTTTCATGGATCCCCTATAAAACCGGTTCTGCATTTTAAATACATGGGAATAATCCTTAGAACATGAGAGTACATAAGAATATAAGAGTAGCCATACTGGTTCAGACCAATGGTCCATCTAGCCCAGTATCCTGTTTTCCAAACAGCGGCCAAGCCAGGTCAAAAGTACCTGGCAGAAACCCAAATCGTGGCAACATTGCATACTACAAATCCTTGATCAAGGATTAACTTTTGAAACACAAGTGACAGCGTTAGCACCTTCATTATGGAATGTCTTCCCAACCACTTTACATTTAGAATTATCTCTCTATATAAAACGCACCTCCAACGTTCGAATGAAGCCTCTGTTAGCCAAAAGTGAAGGGGGTGAGATCGCATTGTGTCTGCCCCGCCCACGCGTCAAACGTGATGACGTCGAGGGCGGAGCAATGACACTCAACCAATCGCAACGCTCGGCAGCGAAGCGTCAGGGAAGGAGGCGGCGCTCTCAACGTCTAGCCTTCCCTTCACTGTGTTCCGCCTTCTTCTGACGTCAAGGATGACGTCAAAAGAAGGCGGAACACAGCGAAGGGAAACCTAGACGTCGGGAGCACCGCCTCCTTCCCTGACGCTTCGCTGCCGGAACCGCCACGGAGGTAAATTTAAAAACAAGAAAAAAAAAATGTTGGGGGGAGCGAAGAGGGTGGCCACAAAAGAAAAACAATGGGACCGGGAGGGCAAGGGGAGAAACGACAGCATGGATGCGAGGGGGGGGGGGGAAGAAGAGGGCGGCCCAGGCTGGGACATGGGAGAGAGAGGAGCATGGATGCAAGGGAGGGGGTCATGGAAGGGAGACAGGGGACTTGCTGGAAAAGGATGAATGGAGGCGGCAGGGGACAGAGGAGCATGGATGGGCATGGATTGGGAGGGCAGGGCTCAGGGAGAGAGGGCAATTGCTGGAAACGGATGAATGGAGGGGGCAGGGGACAGAGGAGCATGGTTGGGCATGGATTGGGAGGGCAGGACTCAGGGAGAGAGGGAAATTGCTGGATAGGGATGAATAGAGGGGACAGATGGCCATGGATGGATACGGATTGCAGGGCAGGCCTCAGGGAGACAGGGCAATTGCTGGATAGGGAAAAATGGAGGGGCCAGGTGACAGATGAGCATGGATGGGCATGGATTGGAAGGGCAGGACTCAGGGAGACGGGAATTGCTGAATAGGGATGAATGGAGGGGACAGATGGGCATGGATGGATATGGATTGCAGGGCAGGCCTCAGCCAGAGAGGGGAAATGCTGGATAGGGAAAAATGGAGGGGCCAGGTGACAGATGAGCATGGATGGGCATGGATTGGAAGGGCAGGACTCAGGGAGAGGTGAATTGCTGGATAGGGATGAATGGAGGGCACAGATGGGCATGGATGCATATGGATTGCAGGGCAGGCCTCAGGCAGAGAGGGGAATTGCTGGATATGGATGAATGGAGGGGCCAGGTGAAAGAGGAGCATGGATTGGAAGGGCAGGACTCAGGGAGAGGGGAATTGCTGGATAGGGATGAATGGAGGGGACAGATGGCCATGGATGGATATGGATTGCAGGGCAGGCCTCAGGCAGAGAGGGGAAATGCTGGATAGGGAAAAATGGAGGGGCCAGGTGACAAAGGAGCATGGATGGGCATGGATTGGAAGGGCAGGACTCAGGGAGAGGGGAATTGCTGGATAGGGATGAATGGAGGGGACAGATGGCCATGGATGCATATGGATTGCAGGGCAGGCCTCAGGGAGACAGCGGAATTGCTGGATAGGGATGAATGGAGGGGCCAGGTGACAGAGGAGCATGGATTGGACTCACACTTTCACTTTGACTCTCAAACACTCACTCTCACATACACTCTCCCAAACATACACACTCCGAGGAAAACCTTGCTAGTGCCCGTTTCATTTGTGTCAGAAACGGGCCTTTTTTACTAGTCATTTAATAAGTTCAAAACTGCATTGAAAATCCACCTATTTACATTGGCTTTTGAGGAAAGAGTAGGCTGCAATAGTCACTGGAAATCTTTATACAGTATTTTATGCTGCTTATCCTAGAAATAAACAGTGGACTTTCATAAGACCATCTTAAAAATGGCTAATGGAATTTTCTTTTAGGAAATTAGCCAAACCTTTTTAAAACCCTGCTAATATAACTGCTTTTACCACATTATCTAGCAATGAATTCTAGAGTTTAATTACACATTAAGTGAAGAAATATTTTCTCTGGTTTGTTCTAAATTTACTACTTGGTAGCTTCATTGCATGCCCCCTAATCCTAGTATTTTTGAATAGAGTAAACAAGCGATTCACTCCCCTCAGCTATCTCTTCTAGAAGCTGAATAGCCCTAGCTTTTCCTTATAGGGCAGTCATCCCATCTCCTATATCATTTTCATTGCCCTTCTCTGTACCTTTTATAATTCCGTTATATCTTTTTTGAGATGCAGTGACCAGAATTGCACACCGTGTTTGAGGTGCAGTCGCACCTCAGAGTGACACAAAGGCATTATAACATTCTCATTTTTACTTTCCATTCCTTTCCTAATAATTCCTAACATTCTATTTGCTTTCTTAGCTGCCACTGCACACTGAGCAGAAGGTTTCAACGTATCATCAACAATGACACTTAGATCCCTTTCCTGGTCGATGACTCCTAATATGGAACCTTGCATCACGTAGATATAGTTTGGGTTCCTCTTTCCTTCATGCATCACTTGCCGGGGCAATCCAAGGGAGGAGTCATGAAAGAGATGGCAATTATGCAAGCACCAGCCATATTCAATGCCTGTGATTTCATTTTTTACGCACATCTGAGACACGGCGAAAACTGAGCAATAATCGGCATTCTACGTGCCTAGACCATTACTACCCGGTTACCGCGTGAGACCTTACCACTGTCAATGACTGGCGGTAAGGTCTCAGACCCAAAATGGATGTGTGCCAATTTTCATTTTGTCTCATGTCCATTTTCGGCAAGAATGTAAAAAAGGCATTGTTTACAGGCACACTAAAAAATGGATGTGCGTGTGCCCAAAACACGCACCTACACTAGCGCAGGCCATTTTTTGGCGCGCCTTAGTAAAAGGACCGCTGAATATCCAGGCATAATTCTGTCCAATGACTGACTGCAGCTTAAAAACAGATTGCTCTGGTCTGAACATCAACCAGTAAGATTTAATATTCTAACACAGAAACTCCTGTTTTGTTTTTAATGACTTACATTTTAATGTACTTGTTCTCTGACGGTAACAACTTTTCTCTTGCTTTCTTGACTCTGACTACCCAAAAAGATATAACAGTAATCTATGCAGTATTTCTTTTTGCCGACCACAGCAGGTTCTTTCAATGACAACTACTCATTAGTGTGCACTGATATGCAGTAGATCTTAGTGACAATTCCCAGAGTGTTTTCTTTCTTCATAAACAGATTGCTAATGGTTGACGCATAATCTGAGCTTTGTAATGAAACAAAAATCTCTCAAAATGTTCATTCACTTTGTAGGAATGAAATATCTAATTTGCTGATGTTATTAGCAAGCACTGAAGGTTCTAGGATTGCCTAAAGTGAGAACAGACTCCATTGCTAGAGACAAAAAGAACTGCAGGGAATATTTTCAGACTCCCACTGAACGGCACTTCGAGTTATTCCAGCTACTTTGAATATCCCTGAATCCATCTAAGTTTTTTTTATTATTATATCTGCAAAGTTCTAGACAAGATATGGAACACTAACCAGCTTATTTTTGAAGGAGATCGCCGGCCATCTTGCGACACAAATCGGGAGATGGCCGGCGATCTCCTAAAGCCAGCTAAATCGGTATAATCGAAAGCCAACTTTGACTGGCGCCAACTGCTTTCCGTCTCGGAGCCGGCCAAACTTCAAGGGGGCGTTTCAGTAGGGTAGTGAAGGCGGGATGGGGGCGTGCTTTGAGATGGCCGACTTCGCCTGATAATGGAAAAAAGAAGGGCGTCCCTGGCGAGAATTTGGTCCACTTTATTTGGTCCCTTTTTTTCAGGTCCAAGTCCCAAAAAAGTGCCTGAACTGACCAGATGACCACCGGAGGGAATCGGGGATCACCTACCTTGACTCCCCCAGTGGTCACTAACCTTCTCCCACCCTCAAAAAAATTACTTAATTTTTTTTTTTGCCAGCCCCTATGCTAGCCTCAAATGTCATACTCAGGTCCATTGCAGCAGTATACAGGTCCCTAGAGCAGTTTTAATGGGTACAGTGGACTTCAGGAAGGTGGACCCAGACCCCCCCCCCCATCTGTTACACTTGTGGTGGTAAATGGGAGACCTCCAACCCCCCCCCAAAACCCACTGTACCCACATGTAGGTGCCCCCCTTCAACCATAAGGGCTATGGTAATGGTGTAGAGTTGTGGGGAGTGGGTTTTTGGGGGGATTTGGCGGGCTCAGCACCCAAGGTAAGGGAGCTATGCACCTGGCAGCTATTTTAATTTTTTTTAATTTTTAGAAGTGCCCCCTAGGGTGTCCGGTTGGTGTCCTGGCATATCAGGGGGACCAGTGCACTACAAATGCTGGCTCCTCCCATGACGAAATGCCTTGGATTTGGCTAGGTTTGAGATGGCCGGCCTCGGTTTCCATTATCAGCAAAAACTGAGGCCGGCCATCTCAAACCCGGCCATCTCTGACATTTGGCCGGCCCCAACCGTATTATAGAAATGAAAGATGGCCGGCCATCTCGTTCGAAAACACGGTCGGCCCCGCCCCTACGCACTAAATGCTGAATGACCTATTTTATGCCAATGGGCCATGTGACACTTAGCACACACTAATATATGTTAGCGCATGCTAAGCTTTAGTAAAAGGACCCCTAAGTTCATATAGATTAACTATGTAATAAGGATTTTATACCATTTTCTAATGATCTGGAGTACCACTATTCAATATAAGATTACCAAAATGGCAGGTTTCCCATAATACTCTTATTTTACTTTAGTCTGGATTATTAAACAGAAACATTATGACCTCTCACCTCCAAAAGAAAATTCAGTAAGACATGAGCAATGAAAAGGGGCCACGTCTTGACCCATATTTGACTCCACACAATATCAGCAACTAGACAGCTCAAAGTTTTTTATTGCCCATGGGATAAGACACTTATTGCATGGTGGAGGGAGTGGAGAAGGAAAGCTGATGAGTGAGAAGAGTTGGAGGGGGAGGGACAACCTTAGAAGTGAGTGATAGTATCTGAGGATTTGATGGCGACGAAACAGTGTGACAAGGCGGTGGCCGTAGCTAGAAGGTTGTTAGGCTGTATAGAGAGAGGTGTGACCAGCAGAAGAAAGGGGGTGTTGATGCCCCTGTATAAATCGTTGGTGAGACCCCACCTAGAGTATTGTGTTCAGTTTTGGAGGCCGTATCTTGCTAAGAATGTAAAAAGAATTGAAGCGGTGCAAAGAAAAGCAACGAGAATGGTATGGGATTTGCATTACAAGACGTATGAGGAGCGACTTGCTGACCTGAACATGTATACACTGGAGGAAAGGAGAAACAGGGGTGATATGATACAGACGTTCAAATATTTGAAAGGTATTAATCCGCAAACAAACCTTTTCCGGAGATGCAAAGGCGGTAGAACTAGAGGACATGAAATGAGATTGAAGGGGGACAGACTCAAGAAAAATGTCAGGAAGTATTTTTTCACGGAGAGAGTAGTGGATGCTTGGAATACCTTCCCACGAGAGGTGGTGGAAATGAAAACGGTAACGGAATTCAATCATGCGTGGGATAAACATAAAGGAATCCTGTTCAGAAGGAATGGATCCTAAGGAGCTTAGCCGAGATTGGGTGGCAGTTCTGGTGGCGGGAGGCAGGGATGGTGCAGGGCAGACTTATATGGTCTGTACCAGAGCCGGTGGTGGGAGGCGGGGATGGTGGTTGGGAGGTGGGGATGGTGCTGGGCAGACTTATACGGTCTGTGCCAGAGCCGGTGGTGGGAGGTGGGACTGGTGGTTGGGAGGCGGGGATAGTGCTGGGCAAACTTATACGGTCTGTGCCAGAACCAGTGGTGGGAAGCGGGGATAGTTCTGGGCAGACTTATACGGTCTGTGCCCTGAAAAGGACAGGTACAAATCAAGGTAAGGTATACACAAAAAGTAGCACATATGAGTTTATCTTGTTGGGCAGACTGGATGGACCGTGCAGGTCTTTTTCTGCCGTCATCTACTATGTTACTATCGTATATATGTAAGTTACCTGGTCCAAGAGCAGCATGTTTCTTTTCCTTTCAGGTGGGACAATAGGAATTTGGACTACAATCAAACACATAAACAGAAACAACATACACATATATTCTTTCAAGTTCTCAAAAATTATGTGTAATAGTTCAAGATTAGAATCAAAAAAGTACACAACACCTCTGGGTGAGTCTTCCGCTCTCCAATTATCCCCAGTGATTTCTAGGTTACTAGATCCACACTCCCAGTGGTCCCATAGTTCCCAGAAAGCACTCACAGACCCAACACACAAACCACCAAGATTCCTTATCAGGCAGAGTCAACAAACTAAACAAGTTCAATCAGCAAACAATAACAGGTAACTGAAGTATGAATCAATTACAATGCTAACTAAACATTTGCATACTTCTTAAAAAGTACCTGGGGAGATCAGGGCATTCAGCTCTCTCTTTTCCTGGGCTGTAACTGGTTGGTAGATCTATGAGACTAATGGGTTGCTAGTGAGAATATGTATTTTATTTTTTAACAATGGGATTGGTTAGAGTAGGAGAGCAAAGTTTAAGTTAGTTTTTTTTTTGACGGGTATTGGTGATTGGTGAGGTGGGGAAGAGTGAAGTGCAGGCGTGTCTTAGAAATTTCTCACCCTTCTCTCTCATTGATCTGATAAAATTAGGGGTGAAATGGGAAACAGCAGTGGGGAGATGGTATTGGGTTGGAGGTTGTCACAGCTGTGGAAAAGAGGTGGGGGGGGGGGGGGGTTTGATTCCCAAACAAGGGTGAAAAATAGGAAAAGGAAGGAGAATAAGGGTGTTTCCAGCTTGTATGTGGCACAGTTGTGAATGTAGAAGGGGCTTGATATTAAGCCTTTACAGTTATGAGGGACAGATTTGCTTTTTGATGCATATATTTCTTATGATAGCTATTTTGACATGACTAGCTATTTCATGGAAATGTGTAGTGTTGAGAAAGTTTGCTCTGGGATGAAGACAATTAAAATGTTACTACTACTATTTATCATTTCTATAGCTCTACTAGAAGTACGCAGCGCTGTACACTTGAACATGAAGAGACAGTCCCTGCTCGACAGAGCTTACAATCTAATCAGGACAGACAAACAGGACAAGTAAGAGATAAGGGAAGTACTAAGGTGGGAAAGATAAAACAAGTGAATTGGTTTTAGGAATTAAAAGCAACATGGAATGGAAGGTGAAGTGATTTGCCCAAGGTCACAAGATGTGTAAGCAGGACTTGAAATCCAGCTTCCCTGGATTCTAGTCTGCTGCTCTAGGCATCTAGATACTGGACTACTTCTCCACTCATGTACAGCTAAATGTCATCTGTGAACATATGTGAAAATCACATTTTTTTAAATATATGTTTTGATAAATGATGTTAAATGTCATTAATTGTTGGATAAGGTTTAATAACAGCTTCGGCCAGTGTTGTGCCATTTAAAATCTGTGATAGTTAATTCACCTTCTTTTGATATTAGTTAATGTTTGGTAGTGCAAAAGTGGTACAAGTGTCAATGTTAAATGCAGTAAAAGAATAGTTAGTAAATAGACCTCATTGAGAATAATGGGGCATGTATTAATGTGCACTACAGTGTTAAACACAGGTTAGTAAATGAGGGCCTTATAGATTGTAATCCTTTTGAGAGCCATAGAAATACTTAATGTGCCTGAATATTTATTATTTACTTATAACCCGTTTTGAGCTATAAATGAAAACATATAAGTTAAGTCCAAATTTAAAAAAATGTATGTCCATCTAGATTTAAATAGAGATGGGAGCTCTGGGGGATTTAACCAGTGTCTATGGGATGTAAGCTTTGGAGGAAAATAGATCCTGAAAAGACAAGAAATTGATCCTGAAAAGACAAAGTGTTTGGATATGGAAGAAAAAATGTATAGCAATCCATCCATTTGTTTAATGAGATCACAATTAAATCAAAGGATTGAGTGTGTAGTCTGGGCTTTCAAATTAATGCTGCTCTAACCTTGGAAATGCAAATTCCTTTCCTAGTGAAAGTGTAGTTTTATTATTTACATCAGTTGAGCTAGATTCACCCATTCTTTACCCAACCTGATCTTATCTAAATGCATCATTTTGCCATCCTGTGTCAGTTGCTGGCTGTCTTGTACTTGGGTTTACCAGCTAAAAGTACAATATATTATAGCTAATTCAAAATACTGCAGCTAAACATCTGGCTCAAACATAATTCAGGAAGCATGGTTCACTTATTTATTTATTTATTTGTTGCATTTGTATCCCACATTTTCCCATCTATTTGCAGGCTCAATGTGGCTTACATCGTTTCTGACTGCTCTTCAAATATACAAATATGAGCATCACTTTTCTAAAAATGTGGAAAAGGGGCCTATGAACCTTACCTTGGAAAATTACCAGTCAATATTCAGCAGGTATCAGGTTTGGTTTTTGTTGTTGTTGTTTTTTAATGCTGATTGGTGTGGGCAGAATTAGGCCTAGATATTCAATGTCATATCCAGGCACCAGCATAGAATATCTGTGTCTGTCTGGCCATAAGATTACCTCCAGGATTTATTTATTTTATTTATTTATTTTTATTTATTGCATTTGTATCCCACATTTTCCCACCTCTTTGCAGGCTCAATGTGGCTTACAATACATCAAGAATAGTGGAAGCATATAAGAAGATATACATTTAGCATTATAGAAGGATCTTGGGTAACATGATGATGATAAAACATAATAATAGTTTAACAAACAATCATGATAATGATAGAATATACTAGTAGTTTAACAAGCAAATATTGTAAGGCATTTCTGGATATTTGTATTGGAGTTCATATTTGTTGGTCTTTGTGGTATGCCTTGTTAAAGAGATGGGTCTTCAGTAATTTGCGGAAGTTGGTTAGTTCATAGAGCGTTTTTAAGTTGCGCGGCAGCGTGTTCCAGAATTGTGTGCTCAAGTAGGAAAAGGTTGACGCATGCGTTAGTTTGTATTTTAGACCTTTACAGTTGGGGAAGTGAAGATTAAGGAATGTGCGGGATGATTTTTTGGCAGTCAGGACCCACATAAGGGATCCCTTCCATGCTGTTCTCCCTTTCTTCTGAACCCCCCCAAAACACTTGGACCTCCCATGATCATCCCCCTTTCCTCCTTCCCACCTTCCCCAAGAGCATCATCTATAGAAATTAGGACCCACCTAGGCCCACAACCCCCCCCCCCCCCCCCCCTGGATCTACCTTTACATTCTTGGTTGTCTAGGGGTATGTCGGGGTAAGAGCAGTGCCCACTTTCTCTTGCCCATCATGGTTCCTGTAGCAAAATGGCTACTGCAGTTATCTGGACACCAGCTGATTTTCTGTGCCCATGCCTAGATAGCTATATGGGCAAAGATAGGACTGTTCTTTACACGGTTCTTATCTGCCTGGTTAGCTATGTGGGAACCAGCACTGAATATCATTGGCACCTGTATGACTGCTGAATCTTCCCCAACTCCACCTCCTAATGTCCCTCTCCTGCCAGGTTTCAGGTTGATTAGTGCTGAATATCAATTTAAGCAGGTAGGAGCCTGTTGTTACTCATTACTTCTTATCAGACCCTAAAAAAACCTCCTTACACATTTTTATTGTAAATAACCATTTATATTAATGTTTTAAATCAGGGATAGACAACTGTAGTCCTCCAGTGCCACAGGTAGATCAGGTTCTCTGGATATTCAAAATACACATGCATGAGATAAATTTGCATGCACTACATCCATGGCATGCAAATCTATTTCATGCTTATTCATTGTGGGTACCTTGAAAACCTAACCTCTCTATGGAACTTGAGGTCGGGAGTTGCCTATTCCTGCTTTGTCTTATTCATCTTTAAAACAGTCTGTCTGAAGACTGACATGGTGCATGTTTTGCATTATATTTCATTAGGGGATCCATCTCCCCAACTCTAATATTCTATCATATGTGCCAACTCTGTTTCTTTTTCATTCTGATTTCTTGCAAGAACTTTCTATACACACTCAGTATGATGATTTGCCCTTATAATAAGTATATATTGCTGAGATTCTCTGGGTGTAATAATCAAGTGAGATTGGAATTTCATTCCACTATATTGGTGGAATATGTAAAAGAAAGAGATGATACCCAGAGGCTTAACGGTGTATAAAGTAGCTAGATTATGCTCTGAAACTTTTTATAGATAAATTAATGCTCCTCAGACATGAAATTTTACATAGTTGAGACAATCAAGTTCAAAAATAATAGATTAAAAGCTAAATTAAATGAAAACTGTTAAATTTGTATCAGCAATCACAAGAAAATATACTAGTTTTGAGAAACAGTATAGAGGTCCTTTTACTAAGGTGCACTAATTGATTTAGTGTGCGCTAATAATTAGTGTGGGCTGCATGGCACTTAACACACACTAATTCATTAGCACATGCTAAATACATTAGCACACCTTGGTGAAAGGATCCCATAGTGATTTATAACATTCAAGTTGACAAGTTTGTATACCCATGGAAGAGTACTGAATTGATCTGGCAGGTCCAATAGATGAGTTAAGTTTGACTCGCTATCAGAAAAGCAAATCAGTGGCAGTGAAGGGTCACAAGATGAGTCTTTCTTGAGCAATTTAGTAGAAAGATGCGCACAATCTTAGAAGAGGTAGATTTGAATGGACACCATATTACTGTTAATCTATCACAAACAAGAACAGTGATTACTATCAAAGGGTTTGTCATTTATATAACTCTTTTCAACTTGGGGTTGATTTGGAAAACGTTATGACGATGTTAGTCTTAAATATTTTTTTGATCATCCTAGTTACAAACTAGATAGATCAGAAGTCCAAATAAAATTTACTTGGACATTTCTTGGACCTATAGATACTATTAATAATACTCTTAGGAGATTGGTATTGAAGGATGCTTATTTCTTAGAGAGCAGTTGTTATCATTAAAACTGTAGTCTATTTAAAGATTGAATTTAATACAATGAAATGATTGAGTCAGGATCCGTGATTATTAAGGTTGTAGTAGTGGTCCTGGAAACACATTGTGAAATTTACAAACCTGTCAGGCACAAAATTAATTGAAGTTGAGTTCTAATCGTACCAAGTCTTTGCAGGCTATGATTAAATCAAGAGTTGTTCACATAATCAGAACATCAGTTTGTGAATACAAAATTCCCCCGGATTCCTGTGATTTATATTTTGCCCAAAATTCATATTTAGGCCCATTATTTCATCCTGAGGGTTTTTACTTGAACCACTTTCTGTTTTTTTTTTTAATCAAGTCCTTTAGCAAGGCTGGTCTCAGGATGTTCCAAATATAAGCATATCACACCTGTACTATTTAAATTACATTGGCTCCCTATAATATGGAGTATATAATTCAAAGTTTTGTTGCCTATACATAAGGATTTAACTAATGAAGCCTTTTCAACCATTGCTGGTACGTTCAAAATTTACCATCCATGAAGATCTTTATGTTCAATGAATAAAAATTTACTAGATGTTCCATCCTTCCTTATAATTAGTTTAATTGAATTAAGGAACAGTGCTTTTTCAGCCATGGGACCACAATATTGGAACTCTTTTACCTGCTGACCTCTGTAAATTTCATCAGCTTGTATCTCTTAGAACACACTTAAAAACACATTTGTTTAAACTGGCATTTAATGGTATGAGTCAGAACCAAACATGTTACTTCTGGAACATTCTGTCTCCTATGCACAAGAGGAAGAGTAAGAAACAAATACTTTGTTAAAGTTCTAGTTATATAAAAATTATGCTCCTATGCTTCCTTTAAGCTCTGGAACTCTCCTCTAACAAAAGAAGTTGCAAAAACACATAGGCTGGCCCCACTCCAATAAGGACATTGAGCCTTAGACCAGTGGCCTCCTAACCCTGGATAGTGCAAACTTCATCACCACTTTGCAGTACAAACCTTTAACCCCCCCACCCCACCCCACCCCAGTCGTTATTCTCATTCAAAGCAAAACTTCAAAAACTCCATTGTTCAATCAAGTAAAGGTAAGTACCTTGTCCTTCTCTGTCCATCTTTGGCTCTCCTTGGTCACTCTTTCTTCTCAGGGTTTCCTTAGTCAGGCTTTTTTCCAGTTCTATGACTGTGGATGCTTCTTCTCCTCTCCCAAGTGTTTGTAGGAGAACTTTTCAAGAGGCTTTGGGCCCTAAACCCTTTCTTTCTCAGAAAGTCCTCCACCAACCTGCAGACTTCTCATTTCCCTCCCAATTAGGATAAGTGTCTGCATTCCATCCTGCCTTTCCTAATATGGGCACTGTTTCCTGTGGGGCTGTATGCTTCCCTGCCCCTACCCTTTAGAACACTGCTCCCATTCAACTTCCAGCTGGGATAGAAGTTTCCTAGATGGCTATCTCCTTTCTAAGCTTTGGGAAGTCACCTCCTGTGATCCCGGGCTTCTTGGGAGTTATGTACATTAGCCTAGCTAGTTCCTTAAATGTAAACACTTCCTTTAACACATTTTCTGACATCTTGCATGACAGGATGGTGTCTGTGTCTGTCATGTATTCCAGCATTGTAAAATTGGGATGTGGATACTCATGGATGTCTGCATGCTGGTTTATAGTCAAACAAAAATAGTATTTCTAAAATAAGCACCTATATGTTCTAGTAAACAAAGTATTACTTTTTTAGATGTGGAAATTGATATACAGAATAATACATTTACAACTAAAGTACATCATAAACCTACAGACAGGAATTGTTTAGATGATAAAAAGTATGTTACAGTCTATACAGCTGGGCTATAAGCTGAAACAACATAGTGATCTTTCTAGTTAGACAGCATTGAATAACAGAAACCCATTATGTGATCTGGGGAGGGACAAGTTGTTGATGACCATACTGCCATGATCATGAGATATTCTGATGTATCTTATCAGATTGTCAAAATTAAGAAAACATCATTGTGATATAACTTTCCTTGTTAATGTTTAATTTCCTTTCAAGGGTATAGCCAGGGGTGTGCTGGTAAATTGTTAACAGGGGGCTCTCTCTCACCAGCAAAGTAAAAGAGAATTCAGGAGGGGCCCAAGCCCACATTTTGGGATCCATTTGTTAAAGTAGCCATAGAGAACCGGCTCCCAAAATTCTTAAAAACTTAACAAACGGCTCTCGAGAGCCTGTGAGAACCTGCTCCAGCACACCACTGGGTATAGCTAAGTCTTCTTTGAGGTTATCTGATGTAACCAGGCAGTAACTCCAATTTGGCATGTGTTGGGCGCACGTAGGCTACTATACAGCTTAGTAAAAGGGGCTCTAAGCGCATTGTCAAATTATTTTATTCAATGTCATCAGTAAAAAAAACTCTGAGTTGACAAGTGTGTGGATTGATATTAGCAACAGATTATTGGATTAATTTATTAGTGATTGAATATTTGTGTGATTAGATTTGAAAGTAGAGGTTAAGTACATTGTTGGTTTAGAATATTCACCTATGTCTCATGATGGATTTAAAGTTTAACATGTTAAGAAGCTCATTTTCAAAGCACATACTTACACAATTACATAGATTACTATCCTGCTTATTTTTGAAGGAGAAGGGCGCCCATCTTCTGACACAAATCGGGAGATGGGCGTCCTTCTCCTAAGGTCGCCCAAATCGGCATAATCGAAAGCCGGTTTTGGGCGTCCTCAACTACTTTCCGTTGCGGGGACAACCAAAGTTCAAGGGGGCATGTCGGCAGTGTACCGAAGGCGGGACGGGAGCGTGGTTAACAGATGGGTGTCCTCGGCCGATAATGGAAAAAAGAAGGACGTCCCTCCCGAGCACTTGGCTGACTTTACTTGGTCCATTTTTTTTCACGACCAAGCATCAAAAAGGTGCCTGAACTGACCTCTTCCAAAATGTGGATATTTCTGTGAGAAGGACCTCCATGCTTTGGTATGCCTCTGACACCCTCTTTAAATATTTGGATTTTGGATCACAAGTGGCAGTGGTGGGATTTGAGCTGACCACCTCTGGATTGCAAGACTAGTGCTCTAAATACTAGGCCACTCCTCCACTCCACTCCATTCACTTGAAATTTGGCCATCCCTGTGGGGGGGACAGTATGCAGGTCCCTGGGGGGGGGGGGGTACGTGTGTGTCAGCGGAGGCATAACGAAAGTGTGGATGTCCTTCTTTCAAACATTTTGGACATCCTCAACTGCCCCCCACAGGGATGGCCAAATTTCAAGGGAATGGATTAGAATGGAGGAGTGACCTAGTGGTTAGAGCACTGGTCTTGTAATCTAGAGGTGGCTGATTCAAGTCTCACTGTTGCTACTTGTGATCCAAAATCTAAATAAAAAGGGTGTGGGAGGCATAGCAAAGGCAGGGACATCCTTCTCGCAGAAGCATCCACATTGTGGACGTGCCATCGCTTCCCTTCCTTAGGAAGGAAATCATGTGCAAATGAGCGAGCAGCTCATTTGCATGCAATTTCCTTCATGCATGCCCGTTCCTTTCCAGATCAGGAAAGACTTTTTCCATTCAGTTAGTGGGACCAGTGCACTACGAATGCTGGCTCCTCCCATGACCAAATGGCTTGGATTTGGTCGTTTCTTAGATGGGCATCCTCGCTTTCCATTATCGCCGAAAACCGGGGATGACCATCTCTAAGATTGACCTAAATTTCATGATTTGGGTGTCCCCAACCATATTATCGAAACGAAAGATGGACATCCATCTTGTTTCAATAATACGGGTTGCCCTTTACGGGGCCATCCTTATAGATGGGCGCCCTTAGAGATGGGTGTCCCCGTTCGATTATCCCTCTCCACGGGACTTATTTTCAAAACAGAAAAATGTCCAAAAAGAGGCACAAAGCAGCAGATGGACAGGTTTGATGTAAAAAATGTCCAAATTGCTATTTTGAAACATATTTTAAAGATATGTTTCTATGCAGTTCACCTGCATCACATCCAAATCACAAGGAGGTATGTTGGGGGTGGAGACATTCCCAAACCTTGGATGTTTTTCTGTCATAATGGAATAAAGCAAAAATGTCCAGGGCTAAAAGTTGGATGCTTTGGTCTAGACATGTTTCAATCATGAGTGAGTCACAGAAAGGTTCCCTAAATGATCATGTGACCTCTGGAGGGATTAAGGCATGACCGCCTTACTCCCCCAGTGATCACTGACACCCTCCCAACCCCCAAAGATGTGAAAGAGACAGTATATACCAGCCTCTATGACAGCATCAGATGGTATGGCCAGTTCTATTAGAGCAGCAAGCAGGTCCCTGGAGTAGCCTAGTGGTCAGTGCAGTGAACTATAGAGAATGGGACCCAGGCCTATATCCCACTCTGTTACACTTATGGTGGAAAGTGTGAGCCCTCCACAACCCACCAAAACCTACTGTACCCACATATAGGTGACACCTGCAGACATAAGGGCTATTGTAGTGGTGTACAGTTAGGTAAAGTAGGGTTTTGATGGGTTTTGAAGGGTTCACCATACAATTTAAGGATGTAATGGTAAGATGTGTACCCTGGGCCTGTGATGTGAAGCCCACTGCAGCACTCCCTAGGGTGCCCACTGCTCTGCTGGGATGTCTCTGGTGCCAGTCTACTAAGAATGCTGACCCCCAGATGTCCAAATGGCTTGTTTTTGTGCATTTTTGTCTTGGACTTTTTTTTATTCAAAAATGGTCACAAAAGAAAAAAGCTCTGATAAGAAGAAATAATGCCAAAGAACTGATTGTGTGTTATGGCCTTAATTTGCATAATTTGCCCCTTAACATGCTTGAAAGCGCAATAACATGCATTATATTACTGTAATACACATTAATTTGTTACCACGGGAGACACAGTAATGAGATGCAAAGCATGTAAATTGAATAACACAGATTGTGGTGAAAACTGCAACCTACGTTATTCCTGGAACAATAACACCAGCTAAAATCTGGCATTATTTTTCCTGGCCAGGAGCATTGGGTCGCTAAACTGGGGGTGTCGGGGAGCTTGTAAGGGAAGATAGGAAACCTTAATTGGATGGTAGGGGTATGAATTGGGACTCAGCATTCTGGCTTGGGGAGGTCCAGTTGTGTCGGGGCTTGAGTGGGCCGATGGTAGGGGAATCAGGATAGGGTACTGTGTGAGGGGGATTAGGAGTGCCACCGCTTTAATTCTAGCAGCCATGCTACTGGATTGTCAGTAATGCAGCTGCACTTACTGCCTCCTGTTGTGCCGGTGGTATGTTTAGCACCCATGTGACATCCTGGTCCCACCCACTCCTGTAAGAGGTATCTATTGTGGGATTATTACTACAGCGGCTACCTGTTTAATGCAGGAGATGGTAGCATAGGTTTGTGCTATTGTCTACTAAGCAGTAAACCCCCCGTTAGCTGCCGGATTCTATATATTGCGCCTAGCATTCCAGGCCTAAATTTAAGTGTATTCTATAACAATGCACGCAACTTAATTAGCTTAACAAGCTAATCGACATTCTTAACAGCACTTAATAAGCAATAATGAGCACTAATTGGCACTAATTAGAGTTTACACGCATAACTCACAAAGCGCATGCTGTGATGAACTGTGCTAAAATTCTAAAGTGTACAGTTCCAAAGGGGCATGGCTATGGGTGGGGAAATGAGCATCCAAAATGTACAAGTTGTTATAGAATATGGCCCAGTCTGCGTAAATCTACATGTAGGGATTTACTCCACATTTTCAGCCCTTCTCTCAGTACCCTTCTCCACTACTGCCAACTCCAGGCTCTGCTCATTCTGCCTTGCCTCACCCTATGCCTGGAATAATCTTCCTTTACCCATACGCCATGCCCCCTCCCTACCCATCTTCAAATCTCTGCTTAAAACTCACCTCTTCAATGCTGCCTTCGGCGCCTAACCGCTCGAGAAATATAAAATACCCCAATCTATCCACCCTATCAGATTAACTGTTCACTCATTCTCTAGATTGTTCACTTGTCTTTAGATTGTTCTCTTGTCTTTTAGATTGTAAGCTCTTTGAGCAGGGACTGTCCTTCTATGTTTGAATTGTACAGCGCTGCATAACCCTAGTAGCGCTTTAGAAATGGTTGTTGTTGTTGTTGTATAGTCTTAGGCACTGGGCTGTCAACTAAGCACAAATATTATAGAATACGCATAGGTGAAAATGATTTCCATGCGGATTTTCCAGGCACCATATATAGAATCTCACCCTAGCTGCTTAACTCTGCTTAGTAAAAGGGCCCCATAGTTAGCAGATAGACCTCATTGAGAATGTGCATTAACACATCAAACACAGGTTGGTAAATGAGGTTCCTCATAGATTGTAAGCATTATGGAGACAAGTAAATACCTACTGTGCCTGAACATAGCCCACCTTGCGTTACAAATGGAAAAGTGCGAGTTAAATCCAAATAAAGAAAAATGTATGTCTCTCCGGGTTTAAAAATGGATGAGGCTCCAGGGAGATTTAACCAATGCCTAAGGGTTATTAAGCTTTGGATAGAAATAGATCCTGAAAGACAGGAAATTGATCCTGGAAAGACAGAGTGCTTTTGGGTGAGGACAAAAAAAATGTATAGCAACCTATTTGTTTGTTTAATGAGATTGCCTTTAGAACAAAGATCTGAGTGTGTAGTCTGGGCATCAGAACTGATGCTTCTCTAACCTTGAAAGTGCAAATCTCCCTTGTGAAAATGTGTTGTTGTTATTACTTACTTCAGTTGAATGAGATTCACAAATTATTTACTCAGACTTATTTTACTCATCATTTTGCATCATACAGTATGTCAGTTGCATGTACTTGGGTTGCATTTGCAGTTAACTAAAAACAAAAACTGAGTAGCTCAACTCACATACTCTCTTATTTATTTTGGTTACAAGACGGTTGTTATCTGATTACAGAACCAAAATTGATTAACTCACCTATGGCTCATAATTGCTGTTTTCTTATAGAGTAACTAACCTTACATTGATCCAATAAAAGTCATCACAGTATGCAGAGAATGCAGTTTATTTCAGTGGTCATATATATTGTATATCCAAATGAAATCACAAAACTGAAACTGCTTTTGTTATCTGGGTTGGTTCTTTTTTAGTGTTGGTCTCAATTTTCTTTTCATGATTTCCTTTGATTTGTCTACTATTTTTTTTCATCTCTCCTTTCCAAACTGCCTTTCTTCTCCCTCCAGTCATCATCACTTCCTTCCTCACATAACGTCTGTCTCTGTCCTTTACTTCATTTTCTTTCCTTTCTTTTCTGCCTCTAAATTTCTCTTATGCCACTATCCACTCATACCTGGATATCAACCCTTCTCCCTCACTCTTGTCCTTCACCATCTCTCACCCTCTAGTTTTTTGTATCAAGTATTTCCCCTCTATTGTCCCTCTTAGCCCTCCATCTTCTCACTGAGTTGCTTCTCCTATTACTCCCCTGCTATGTGGCACTCTTTCCCAAGATCCAATCCTTCTCTATCTTATTACTCCCCATCATCCTCACACTGTCTTTCTTACATACTCCCGGAAAGGGCATTGTACAAACTACACTACCTAAAAATAAAATTGGTGTCAAATCTGAAATACTGGGTTAGTGAATTTCATAGGACAGGGACTAAGAAAAATAAAGTCTAACTGTCTGGTGGAATCAAGTCTTGCTCTGGACAAAGGTGGTATTACTAACTGATTGTGCTCCAGGAAGCGCAGAACTGTCATTTTTACATGGTAATACTAGTTTTTTCATTCCTTCACATAGGTCATGTCATCTATCTTTCCCTCTTTCTTTCATACATCTACCAGCTCTTTTGTACCCCCCCCCCCCAACACACACACACACATACAACTTCTTCACCCTCATAGGTCTCTTGAATTTCTTTCACCACCTAAGACAGCCCATCTTTATTGCTGATTTCATGGAAATAGGAGAGGCAAATTATCACTTACCCTCCTTGTGCACCTCCACCCCATCCTCAAGGATTTATCTCTTTAACATACACTAGCATAGAGATAAAGTTAATTCCTATCATGGTATGGACAAAATTAGCCCACTTGAAGAAATTCTTCCCTCCTCATAGACAAACAATTTCCTTCTCACTCTTCCAGCATCTTCTACCTTGCATACCTTCCACCATTTACATCCTGTCTCACCATAAATCACTTATAGTTCTCGTACTTATGATCCAAGATGTCTAATGTCTAATTCCTCCCTTCCCCCACTGCCCTCCCATATGCTGAATCATGAAGAAAGGGGGCAGGGAGGGTAGCAATGAAAACAGATAACAGGAGAAGAAAATGATACTGAAATGGACACTGCAGAGACAACAGTAATTGATCTGCTACTTTCTCCAGCCTCTCCACTCCTATTTCCTGCAGGATACTTGAAGGGAGGAGAGGGGCTGGACCACTACAAAGATTAGTTGGTTTTGGCTTCTTAAGATTAGGGACACTGGGGCCCATAACTGATAAGGTCCATGCATGGCCAATTTCATGAAAAGAATGAAGTGTAGTATCAGCATTGAAGAATGGAGGCTTACCTGTAAACCAGGAAAGCCCTTAGTCTGCTTGTTGTTGTCCAACTGGATTTACTGAACCCTACAAATTTAGCCAGTCAAGAAGTTAGGGGCGGGGGAAATGGGGGACTTAAGCCACATAGTTTGCCCATCTAACTTCCAAAGTTAGCTTAACAAAACCTTTGAATATCATCATCAACTTTTTTAAAAATATTTTGACTCTCCCTCTTTTAGTGTTTAGTGTAGTAACATGGAGGTAATAGTCAACCCTATTGTAATCTTGGATGCTTCATTAACCATTTTTAACTCTCCGTAGGAGAGGAAAAGGTATCCTACCAAAGGAAGAGATTTGAAATGTTATATTTTTAAAGTACAACACACACACATACACTAGATTCATGGATGTTTGTAAAACAAAAGGTCAGTCCAATACCTCAAAATGGTTGTGACAGAGATGATACAGAATGAACAAGAATTTACAAAAGAAAAATATAAAACCTAGCTGATAAGGTCATAAATTTGAACAGTTTTTATAAGTTTAATTGGCCTATTTTCTTCAAAAGGCCAATCAACTTTATCACACTTTAGTAAATGCCAAAAGCACCAATCATACATTTATAGGAATGGTCCTAAATCATGGCTCAAAGAGAAAAACATAATATCATAGAAAGGTGAGTTATTTCTTTTTAAATTGTTCTTCAAATTGGAAACTACAATGAATATACTATAATTTAGCAGGGATAATTGACAGTGGGTCATGCAACTTAAACTTTTTTATTATGACACAAATCGGTAGGGAGATGCTAGCATTTATTTTAATCAACAGTATAGTTCTCATTTCTCATTATACATTGGTTGGGTTTGGATCTAGCTTTAAATCCATTCTTTAATAAATTGAACATGGGAGATAACTGTAACCAAGCTATCTGTTTCCTTTAATAGATTTAAGATCTTGAGTGGCAATGATCATAAGCAAGGTCCTTGTTTACTGTAACATCTTAGAGGTAGAATCTGCAGAGAAGGTTGGAAAATTCAGTGACACAGATCATGATATTTGAATACATTAGAATAGTTTCTTATTTATTATATACAAAAAAGGAGATCAATTTAAAATGCATTTCTGTGCGTTAAACTGGGTTTATGTGCAGAAATGTGCCTTTTAAAGTTGTTCAACACATATGCATATGTGTGTATAGTAAATATAAGCATTAGGGATGGGTTGTCATTTGCAATACACTGTGTCAAGGCATGCTGTTAATGAATGAAAACAAGCTGAAAAAAAAGCACATTTCATGCTTTTTTTGTTAGCTAATAATAGTGCAAAATCTTTCAAAAGAGTGTGCACAATGGGGGTAATTCTACAAAGGATGTCTACAGTTAGATGCTAGATTCAGTAAATGTCACCTAACAAAAAATCAATGACAACCCCCCCCCCACACACACACACACACACACACCTGCTTCAGCAGTATTCTATAAGCTGTGCCTAAAGTTCAGTGTGATTTATAGAATTGTGCTTAAGCATTATGGTTGCTTATAAATTGAAATGCAACCATTTGCACCAACAAAATCATGGTGCAAATGCCCATGCCTACATTTACAAGTGGAGCACCCTTATTCTGTAATTATGTATGTAACTCATAATCAAACCCCTGTTCTGCCCCAAAATGCCCATGACTGTCGTCTTTCTAATCCCCCTTTTTTGGGCCACATTAAATTTTAGATGCGGCTACCACGCCTAATTTTATACACATAACAGCCAGTTAAATCTAATTAGTGCCAATAATTGCTTGTTACAATGCCTATTATTGGTACTAAATGGCTCATTATTCAATTAGTGTGTGCAAATCAGAACTGTGCCTAAATTTTTGTGCACAATTTTGGTGACCTTTATACAATCAGGGATAAATGCTGGATCCTAAGTGCAAATATCTTCTATTGCTGTTATAGAATACTAGCATAAGTCTACATTTTAAAGTCTAACTTTAGTCTTAAGCACGTCTACTATGTTAAAGGCTGGAGTAAGCTCTTGTGCCTAACTTTTGTCAGTTACATGCATAACTGACAACATTATATACCTTAATGTATATGTGCTGGTCACACCCCTGACCCGGCCATGCCTCTCCCATGTAAACACACTCCTAGCATTTGCACACTGTGGACCCCTTTTATGAAGCTGTGGCAATAGGGGGCCTGTGTTGACGTCAGCGTATGTTTTTGACACATGCTGAGGCCCCCTTTTACCAGAGCGGGTAAAAGGCAAGTCTTTGTTTTTTTTTCAGGAAATGGCCTTGTGGTCATTTGGGGGGGGGGGGGGGGAGCACTTACAGCCACCCATTCAGGTGGTGGTAAGGGCTTCCATGCTAACCCAGAGGTAACCTGGCAGCACGTGGCACTGCCCAATTACCGCTGGATACACACCGTTGATATAAAAATATATATATTTTTAGCACCGGATATGATGCTCCCTGGGGGTGGGAACTACCACCGGGCTGTTGCGGTAGCCCAGCGGTACTTCTCTTTTAGTGAGCAGTAAGCTCGCATTGGGCTTACCACCTCTTTGTAAAAGGGCCCCTAAAGGAATTATACACTAAAGTTATAGAATTATGACTAAGGGCAGTTACTTGCATGACTGCAAATGTGCCAATTAGCAAAAAGTAACTCCAGTTATAGTTTATACTTGGTAGTTAGTGCCAATTAGTGTCTACTTTAACAATGAAATTGCATGTACAACTGCCATTATTCAATTATCTGAGACCCCAGTGCTCAGAAGCACATGAGGGTGCTAGAAGCCCTTAACGCCGGACTAGCACCCCCTTTTGCTCCTGCTGAATGCTAAGAGCCAATGAGTGCCTGAAACAACAAGCTCACCAGCTCTGAACACAATAAGCATTCAAATATATGCGAAAAAGAGGGACTCCTGCATTCCTCCATAATGCTCAGTGGGCAGTACACCAAAGGCTACTCCCTATTCCTCCCACACCAAACCGTACACCAGCTCTGAGCTGACCTTAGGTTTGTGCCAAGCAGGGGAGGAATAGGGAGACTGGTACTGCTGGCGGCCGTGCTGACAGGAAAAGAAGTGGTGGTGGTGACGAAACCCTTCAATTCACCTTCACACTGCTACATCCTCGTGACCAGCTACATGTAGCCCCAGCATCTACTACTTCAGCTGGCAGGCGTTGCTTTGCAACCAGAGTGTGAATTTCTTCCTCTCCCCCCTCAACAGAGAAGCCAGCTAACTTTTAAAAGGGCCGGATTCCCCTCCAGCTGCACTTACCGGCAGCTAGCAGCTCGTCCTCCTCCTTCCCTCCTCCCCTTTTTAGCATTTTGGGCATGCGTCAGACATTGTCCTCCTATGGTTCTCCCTAATACTGAATGCTAACAACGCATCTAAATTGGCAATTCATTAGCGTTGAGCATTAGGGAGTTCCTTCCCCCTGCTGTTGTGGCAGCATTTTTCTGGTGCTGTTTTGAACAGCGCCAGACTTTTGAGCATTTGCACCTCAGTGAGCAAATTTGCATGCTGAGCATGAAAATGTGAGTGTAAGATTATAGAATTCGAAGGTATATGCATATAGGGTGCATTCTTTCCAACAGGATGCCCATTTCAACCACTGAGCATGCCATAAATGTCTGTGGCTTTAAATCTATTCACAATTGCTATTGCTTTGTCTTTATAAAATGGGCTGGAAATAGTCACTTATTTGGCCTTCACACATTCTTTAAAAAAGTTATTCATATACATTCAGTGGCAGCACTTATTTACCACTGCTGAATATATATATATATATATATATATATATATATATATATATATATATATATATATATATATATATCTTTGAGCTGATAACTTATCCATTATAAGCTATTTGGTCAGCAGCCATTATACACCTCATCCTATGTTTTAAAAACTACAATAGCTTTTCTATGAAAAAAGTAAATTATTCTAATACTGTGAATTTTATAGCAAGTAGGGAATCCTCCACAAACAAGATGGATCATCACTCTTGGGTAGCCCAGAAGATTTCAGCCAATAATAAAGGGGATGGAATGCCTCTCATATGAGGAAAGGCTAAAGAGGTTAGGGTTCTTCAGGTTGGAAAAGAGATGACTGAGGGGAGATATGATTCAGTTCTATGAAATCCTGAGTGGTATAGAATAGGTTACACATGAATTGATTTTTTACGCTTTCAAAAAGTACAAAGGCTGGGGGACACTCAATGAGCTTACATGAAAATACTTTTTTAAAACAAATAGGAAATATTATTTCACTCAGCAAATTGATAAGCCCTGAAACTCGCTGCCAGAGGATGTGGTAACAATGGCTAACATATCTGGCTTTAAAAAAGGTTTAGACAAGTTCCTGGAGGAAAAGTCTATAATATACTATTTAGATAGACATTGGGAAGCCACTGCTTGCCCGGTGATTGGGAGCATGGAATGTTGCTACTATTTGGGGTTTCTGCCAGGTTCTTGTGACTTGGACTGGCCACTGTTGGAACAGGATACCAGGCTAGATGGACTGTTGTGAGTTTTCTTATGTTCAGCAGGATACTGCTGTATGCTTTCCAAGGTACTCCAGGTCCAAATAAAAGGTTAACTCACAATTATGCATAGTTTGGAACAAGTATAAATGTCAAAGGGAACAATTTTTGAAGTATACATCTTACATATTTATCTCTAATGTGCAACTACATCATATCTAGGGCATGCCCCTTCTAAATTTGAGCATGGTGATTGTATAGAGGTATAACTAGTGTCTCTTCTAAAATCATTATTTACATACAAAGCATGCAGATACCAGTAAAATGGTTTCTTTTTATATGTATTATTAACCTTCTAAAATCACCTCCATGTTGTAGTATGCTTACCAGAAACTTCCTGGGATTATAGCTTAATAAAAACTATTGAAGTCATCTAAAATCAAAATCATATGCAATGAGTATCAGATATATGACTTGATGAGTCTCGGACGTGTAGGGTCACAAAAACACATCAACAAAGTTGGAAAGTGGTTCGAGAACCGAACCTTTCCCTGAGATAATAGGCCTATGAAGCACTAGAATATGCCATACACAAAGGAGATTTAAAATGTGCATAGTTGACATCACTGGGTGTTCTACTGAAAGATAACCCAGTATCTAATTCTGCTGCTATCTGTCCTCTTAACTTCGTTTCCAGGGCTTCCTTTCCATTTATTTCTTTCCTTTCCTCCTTTCTTCTTCATTTCTGGTCCTCAGCTTCTGCCTATTTTCTTCATCCATGTGCAGTTTTTCTCCTCTCTTCCTTTCCCCTCATTTCATCTCCTTCATCTCTCTTCCCTCCCCTCTATGTCCAGCAATTTCTCCTCTCTCCCTGAGCCCTGCCCTCCCATCCATGCTCCTCTGTCCTCTGCCCCCTCCATTTATCCCTATCCAGCAATTCCCCTCTCTCCCTGAGCCCTGCCCTGCAATCCATATCCATCCATGCCCATCTGTCCCCTCCATTCATCCCTATCCAGCAATTCCCCTCTCTCCCTGAGCCCTGCCTTGCAATCCATATCCATCCATGCCCATCTGTCCCCTCCATTCATCCTTATCCAGCAATTCCCCTCTCTCCCTGAGCCCTGCCCTCCCAATCCATGCCCATCCATGCTCCTCTGTCCCCTGCCCCCTTCATTCATCCCTTTCCAGCAATTCCCCTCTCTCTCTGAGCCCTGCCCTGCAATGCATATCCATCCATGCCCATCTGTCCCCTCCATTCATCCTTATCCAGCAATTCCCCTCTCTCCCTGAGCCCTGCCCTCCCAATCCATGCCCATCCATGCTCCTCTGTCCCCTGCCCCCTCCATTCATCCCTTTCCAGCAATTCCCCTCTCTCCCTGAGCCCTGCCCTCCCAATCCATGCCCATCCATGCTCCTCTGTCCCCTGCCCCCTCCATTCATCCTTTTCCAGCAATTCCCCTCTCTCCCTGAGCCCTGCAATCCATATCCATCCATGCCCATCTGTCCCCTGCCCCTCCATTCATCCCTATCCAGCAATTCCCCTCTCTCCCTGAGACCTGCCCTCCCATCCATGATCCTCTGTCCCCTGCCTCCTCCATTCATCCCTATCCAGCAATTCCTCTCTCTCCCTGAGCCCTGCCCTCCCATCCATGATCCTCTGTCCCCTGCCCCTCCATTCATCCCTATCCAGCAATTCCTCTCTCTCCCTGAGCCCTGCCCTCCCATCCATGATCCTCTGTCCCCTGCCCTCCATTCATCCCTATCCAGCAATTCCTCTCTCTCCCTGAGCCCTGCCCTCCCAATCCATGCCCATCCATGCTCCTCTGTCCCCTGCTCCCTCCATTCATCCCTTTCCAGCAATTCCCCTCTCTCCCTGAGCCCTGCCCTCCCAATCCATGCCCATCCATGCTCCTCTGTCACCTGCCCCCTCCATTCATCCCTATCCAGCAATTCCCCTCTCTCCCTGAGCCCTGCCCTGCAATCCATATCCATCCATGCCCATCTGTCCCCTCCATTCATCCCTATCCAGCAATTCCCCTCTCTTCCTGAGCCCTGCCCTCCCAATCCATGGCCATCCATGCTCCTCTGTTCCCTGCCCCTCCATTCATCCCTTTCCAGCAATTCCCCTCTCTCCCTGAGCCCTGCCCTCCCAATCCATGCCCATCCGTGCTCCTCTGTCCCCTGCCCCCTCCATTCATCCTTTTCCAGCAATTCCCCTCGCTCCCTGAGCCCTGCCCTTCCCATCCATGCTCCTCTGTCACCCTCCATTAATCCCTATCCAGCAATTCCCCTCTCTCCCTTCCATGACCCCCCCTCACATCCGTGCTCCTCTCTCTCCTCTCACTCCCATGTCCCATCATGTCCCAGTTGGCCTGGCCTGGCCCGCCCTCTTCTCCCCTCCCCCTTCGCATCCATGCTCTCGTCTCTCACCTGCCCTCCTGCTCCCATTGTTCAACTGCCCGCCCTCTTCTCTCCCCCCCAACATCCCTTTTCTTTTTTTTCTTTTTAAATTTACCTCCGTGGCGGTCCAGTAGCGCAGCGTCAGTGAAGGAGGCGGCGCTCCCGACGTCTCTAGCCTTCCCTTCGCTGTGTTCCGCCTTCTTCTGATGTCAAGGAAATGACGTCAGAAGAAGGCGGAACACAGCGAAGGGAAGGCTAGAGACGTCGGGAGCGCCGCCTCCTTCACTGACGCTACGCTGCTGGACCGCCACGGAGGTAAATTTAAAAAGAAAAAAAAGAAAAGGGATGTTGGGGGGAGAGAAGTGGGCGGGAAGTTGAACAATGGGAGCGGGAGGGCGAGCGAGGTGAGCATGGTGCGGCAGCGCCCCCCCAGAGGGAAGCGCCCCCCTGCCATGCTTACCTCGCTTACCGTGTTGGCACGGCCCTGCTTGCACTCTTAAGATTGGAACAAAGACTCATTTATGAATTGTGTACAGTTATTCCACATGGTCCTAATAGTTAAGTTGGTACATTTTTTGTAATCAAATGGTCATCCAAAATACAAGATTTCTTTTAATTTTTAGTACTATTATTTTATATAATACAGTTAGTATTATATTTGCACCATGTGTTCATCCGTCTCACAACGGTACATGTCATCATCTCACATGTTTAGATTTTTCTTTGTTTGTTTTAGCATTTGTTTTAGTTTTATTTTGAACACTATTATAATGTAACTTATTTGTGGATGCCACATTGGTTTCTTCTGATTTCACATGGCATAAAGGGGCATAATCGAACGGGGGTGCCCATCTCTACGGGCGCCCATCTCTAAGGATGGTGCCATGAAGGGGCGGGGAAACCCATATTATCGAAACAAGATGGGCGTCCATCTTTCGTTTCGATAATATGGTCGGGGACAGCCAAATCTTGACATTTAGGTCGACCTTAGAGATGGTTGCCCTTAGAGATGGCCGACCTTGGTTTTCGCCGATAATGGAAACCAAAGATGTCCATCTCAAAAACGGCCAAATCCAAGCCCTTTGGTCATGGGAGGAGCCAGCATTTGTAGTGCACTGTTCCCTCTGACATGCCAGGACACCAACCGGGCCCCCTAGGGGGCACTGCAGTGGACTTCACAAATTGCTCCCAGGTGCATAGCTCCCTTACCTTGTGTGCTGAGCCCCCCAACCCCCCCCCCCCCAGGTCCGCCTGCCTGAAGTACACTGCACCCACTTCAACTGCTCCAGGGACCTGTATACTGCTGCAATGGACCTGAGTATGGCTTTTGAGGCTGGCCTAGAGGCTGGCAAAAAAGTATTTTTAACCTGTTTTTTATGGTGGGAGGGGGTTAGTGACCACTGGGGGAGTAAGGGGAGGTCATCCCCGATTCCATCCGGTGGTCATCTGCTCAGTTCGGGCATCTTTTCACGGCTTGGTCGCAAGAAAAAATGGACCAAGTAAAGTCGGCCAAGTGCTCGTCAGGGACGCCCTTTTTTTTTCCATTATCGGCCAAGGACACCCATCTCTGAATCACGCCCCAGTCCTGCCCCAGTCCCGCCTTCACTACCCTGCCGATACGCCCCCGTGAACTTTGATCGTCCCCGCAACGGAAAGCTGTCGAGGGTGTCAAAAAATTGGCTTTCAATTATGCCGATTTGGGCGGCCTTGCGAGAAGGACGCCCATCTCCTGATTTGTGTCGGAAGATGGACGCCCTTCTCTTTCGAAAATAAGCTAGATAATCACCTAATCATTAAGTCGCCAATTTTTACACATCATCATTTTTTTGTTTCAGACCTATTTTTCCAGCTCATTCTATTATAAAGCTGTATTTATATTTTTTATTTTTATTTTTTATATCGCTTACCAATGCACATTATATTAATGTGATTTTACTTTTCATTGTTTTTACACAGTAGTATCTTCTCAAATGTGTATATATATTGTTTTTGGCAGCCAACCTATTACATATCTTACCAGAGATAATATTTCCAGTTATCATATTATCATGCTGCATATTTTTATTAGTGCATGTTTTTTGTTGCTCTGACTTTTAAGTAGCATCTTTTTCACGCTTTTTCAATATATCACTAACAGCATCTGATCAATAATCCATTTTGTTTTACATATTTTTCTTTGAGTACCTGTCCTGCCCTATTTTTCTTTGACAACTTATCCTACCTCTTTTTTCAGTTATGGCATCACTTATACATATTCATGAATGACTCTTTTTTATTATTTCCTTTTTTATTTGTTTTATCTTTCCCATTTCTTTATAACTTGAATACTATTGTCACAAACAGGTGCTTTAATGTTTTACATGTTATACAATCTCTGTTTGAAATGTGTTACATCAGCCTCTTGCATATTTATGTTTTGCCGGTTTTTATGGCGGGTTTTTTCTCACATTGGCGTTTTTGCAGTGGAATGTTCCTGCGGAGCACTTAGCCATGCTGCACCTCCGTGAAAATAATTCCCGTTTAAATTTGTTAAGTACCTTATGTTCTATTAGCCATGATACAGAGGTTGATTTTGTATCCACTTTGATGATTTTGTTTTTGGCATTCTCAGACCAACAGCATTTTATAGCATCAAGGTTGCAGCTGTCCTTTGATGCTTTTTTTTTTTACTTTTGTCTTTTAACTGAGTTGCCAGTTTGGGATATGGTTGGGTTGTCATTCCACATTTTTGTTGGCTATGACACCATTTTTAAGATTCTGGTTTTTAAGTGATATAGGGGGTCTTTTACTAAAGATTAGCTCAAGTTATCTGCAGCAGGGCCCCTAGGAATAAAATGGGCCCTGCTGCAGATAACTCGAGCTAATCTTTAGTAAAAGACCCACATAGGTAGTGCATTGCTTTAACTCAATGTTTTAGGAATATGATGAGATTTTAGCGCTTATATGTTTTATGAGGAGCAGTTAGCACACTTTTTCTCTTTTTATTAAAGTTCTTGTAGCATGACATGGCTTTAACTCTAAAAAACTTGCATTTTCATGTGTTTTCCTGAGTTACCTTTTTTCTTAAACATTGTACCTTGATATTTTTGTTAAAATTAGTTTGATATATCATTTTTGTTCTCTCTCTATGACATCATTTCCACAGCCTGTTCCCAAGGGAAACAGTTAATGCATTTTATTTTATTTACGTTTTGTATTAAGTTATTTGACATTTGACATTATTTTAGCCCAAGTTTTAAGTCCTGTTTTATCAGTTATTTTAACATTGTCGCCACTGTGAGTTCCTTCAAAACATAGTAACGTGGTAACATAGTAGATGACGGCAGAAAAAGACCTGCACGGTCCATCCAATCTGCCCAACAAGATAAACTCATATGTGCTACTTTTTGTGTATACCTTAACTTGATTTGTACCTGTCCTTTTCTGGGCACAGACTGTATAAGTCTGCCCAGCACTATCCCCGCCTCCCAACCACCAGTCCCGCCTCCCACCACCGGCTCTGGCACAGACCTTATAAGTCTGCCCAGTACCATCCTCGCCTCCTGCCACCGGCTCTGCCACCCAATCTCGGCTAAGCTCCTTAAGATCCATTCCTTCTGAACAGGATTTCTTTATGTTTATCCCACGCATGTTTGAATTCCGTTACCGTTTTCATTTCATTTCCACCACCTCCATTCAAAAAGCTCTCATGTTTTCTGTGTTCGGCACTGATTGTATAAGTGATTAAGGAGTAAGTTATTTTATCTGCAGCTACAAAACATGTGTACTGTTATGTCAGTATTAACAGCTCTAAGTGTTTCATATCTCTGAATCAGCTCACGGAGGATATAGCAACTTTTGGAACTGTTTCTTATTATCACTTTTTTTTATAATATATTTATCATCTGTTTTATAGAAGAACTAGTAAAAAAGGCCCATTTCGGATAGAAAGGAAACGGGCACTAGCAAGGTTGTCCTTGGAGTGTGTATGTTTGACAATGTGTGTTTGACAGTGACTGTGTGTGTGAGAGAGAGAGAGAGAGTGAATGTGCGAGAGTGTGTGTGTGTGTGTGTGTGTGTGTGTGTGTGTGTGTGTGTGATAGGGAGAAAGTGAGACTGTCTCCTGTGTCCCCTGGCCCCCCCCCCCCCCCATCCAGGCACTCAGCGATTCTTCTCTCTCCGCTGCTCGTCCTCCAGGCACCCAGCAATTCTGCTCTGTCCCCTGCCGCCCTATATCCACCCAGCAATGCTTCTGTGGCCCCTGGCCCCCTCCAGCAACCCAGCGATTCTCCTTTCTTCCCTGCTGCCCCTCCAGCCACCCAGCGATTCTCCTGTCTCCCCTTCCCCCCTCTCCAGCCACCCACCAATTGTCCTCTGTCCCCTGCCCCCCTCTCTAGCCACCCAGCGAGTGTGCTCTGTCCCCTGGCCCCGTCCAGCCACTGTGCGATATCCTGTCTCCCCTGCCCCCCTGCAGCCACCCAGCGATTGTCCTCTGTCCCCTTCCCCCCCTGTAGCCACCCAGTGATTCACCTCTCTCCCCTACCACCCCCCTCCAGGCACCCACCGATTCTGTGTTGCTCTTTTGAAAGCCCTGCCCATCTGTAGCCTTCCCTTGCGATTACAAAATCCCAATAAATAAATATGTGTTACTGTCTGTGTGTCTGTCCCTCACTCCGTCCCCTGCCATGCTTCCTATGTGTGTTTGTCAACTACACTTTTCCGTTAAGCGCTCAACTGCTTGCCTTTTTGTGTGTGGAAAGAATACTTTTAGCGGCTATCCTCAGCGTAAATGAAACACAGACTCCTAAGCATGGATTGGAGCTGACACTGAGTCACTCAGAACAGCACAGCAGGGTGGAATATGCAATCCTGTGGTCTCCAGAGCAGCCCCCAAACACCGTCCTCTAGGTCCTAGTGCCTGCCTCAGCTAACATACAGAACACAGCAGCTGCAGTCCTCCCTGCATTCACCTCTGGCCGTCACACTGAGTCAGTCACAGCAGCAGCGCCCGATGAGTGTCATTGCTCCGCAGTTCCCGTTTAACAGCTGCCCGCCAAAGGAAGGAAAACAACCCCCTCGCCATGTTTGTGGGAAAACAAAACAGCTGACATCGGAGGGAGGGAGGGGGACTGCCCTCTAGGTCCTAGTGCCTGCCTCAGCTAACATACAGAACATAGCACCTGCAGTCCTCCGTGCATTCACCTCTGCCCGTCACACTGAGACACTCACAGCAGCAGCGCCCATGAGTGTCATAGCTCCGCAGTTTCCGCAGCTGACGTCGGACGGAGGGAGGGGGGAGTGGCGGCGATCTGTGCTGTAGGGTTCAGTAGTGGGTGCGGCGATGTGATTCGCTGAGTGTCATTGCCCCCCCTCGACATCATCATGATGTGACGCGAGGGAGGGGCAGACACTCATGGGGGAAAATTCCGATCTGTGCCACCTCAAAACGGAAGTTGCAGCTTCATTTAGAACGTTGGGGTTGCGAATTATGTGTGGAAGGGGCGTGGCTGAGAGTGGGTCTATGAGTGACAGTGAGTGGTGCATGAGTGACAGTGAGTGATGCTGACAGCCTAGCCTACCAACAGTGCAGGGCTTCAGTGTTTCCCTGCCACACAGTGAGCTTCAGAATGTTTGAGGCGAGAATTATTTATATAGATGTTGTTATGACAATCTGAATATGACAACTCGTTGCTTGCTGATTTGAAAGATATGCCATATTACAAATTTCAGCAACTTAGTGTATGTATATGTTTTAGATTTTTTCATTGATATGTTTTCATTTTATGTCTGTTGGGTTATTACTCTATTTGTATTCATTTATTCTATCTATTTATGTTTATCTGTTTTTGTTAAGATACCACTGATGAAAACTGTGTTTGTCAAAACACAGCCCGTGTTGGGTCATTCTATCAGCATTTATTTTAGAGAATAAACTTTGGTTATCCTTCAATTCTTTGATTTGATTTGCCATTTGTTAAAGTCCACTGCATTGACCACTAGGCTGCCCTAGTGCAGCAGTATTGCAATGAGACAGTTCACATGGCCCCTTGCCAGTTGTTACAGTTAAATAAACGTGATAAATAGAAATAAAACATAGAAAAGAAAATAAGTTATTTATTTTATCTTTTGCTCAGTTCTGATCTAAAGACTAGTTACCTTCAAAAGCTAATCAAAAATATATTGTTTAGTCCAATAAAAAGGTATCATCTTATTTTATTTTATTTTCTTTGTTTCTATTTATTACCTTTAAAAGTGGACTAATAATGGCTACCATACCATTTTACCACTAAATACAGTAAACTAAAAGTTTAAACTCTGTTTGAATACACTATGGAGAAATGCATGTAATTTTCAATTTTTTTGTCTATAGGAAAAATGCATGTCATATGGGAAGCTGTGTGTTTAAAAGGGGGGAAAATAAGAAATGCACATTCATTCTGCAGAACATAGAAATTAAAGATTTGTATGTATAAATAAGATGTTATGGAGCTGGAATCCATTTGAAATGTTTTGATTTGGTGAAGAGGTTTCATGGCACATTCAGTGCATATACGCATACACCTTTAATATTGTCATTGCTATGCAGATACTATGGAAACATGCATTATCAACTACTGTGACCTTCAGTATTCTCAGGATGTCAAAATCTCAAAAATAATAGCTATAAAGCAGGCACAAACTATGTTATGGCAGTTGGAGTGCAGAAATGCAGGGGTTTTTTTTTTCTTTTCCACGGTGCAATTTACATGTAAATCGTGCCTAAAAATGTAAAATTCATTCTTACAGTTTATCACAGTCCTACTTTTCAGAAGCATCAGACATCTGTGCATGTGAACAAATGTTCCCTGCCAAGAAAGTTGTTAAGGATATTTTTTAATGTGTATTTCTCAGTCATAGCCAACTTATGTGAATATCTAAAAGTTAATAACAATTTATAAAGACTTATCCACAGGGGTAGCTGAACACCTTTTTGAGTCGATGGGCCAAACACGCCAGTCTCCTTCCCCTCCCAAGCTCTTTAGTTGCTAATGCTGTGTTGGGCAAAATATTGGTTGGACCATGGCCCCAGTGATCCACACCATTCAGCTGCATATGCTTATTCAGTATGGATCATTTTGCATCTTCACTTGGCAAATAGTAAGGATGTGCATTTCTTTTTGTATGAATGGTAAAATGGGATGAATGAGGGTATTTTACTTTCCATTGATTTTATTTTGAATGGTGGTGTTGATATTCCAAATGAATTAAGCAGGCAGGAGAAGCTTCTGCCTATTTAAATCACACTGGTGATCACAACTGCAATTATTTACCATCAATTAACCATTAATATTCAGAGGCACTGATCACAGAAGTTATATCTGGTTAGCGCTAGGGCAGTTTGGGAATGGATTTGGGGCAGACCTAGAAGTTATCTGGGCACCATGGATATTCGGTGCTAGTTCCTGGATAATTGGGGATGTTGGATTACACATAAGAGAGAAATTCTACAACTGGATGTCACCATTAAGGTGTCCAGTATCACACAATGAAAGCCTATTCTATAACGGATCTGGGCACCCAAATTCTATTAAAAATACTATTATAATCTGGTATCAATGTGCCTTACATTTATGCACCCACAGTTACACCAACCATAGACCTAGCATAATTGTGGGCATACAAGCATGGCAAGGGTGCAAATAACTTATAATATGCTGTAAGTTGTGCACGTATGTGGGAGGCACATCTTTATCCTGCAAATACTCCACCCATGTCTACACCCCCTTGCCTTTATACACTATCCCCCAGATTCTACAGGTTGCCTGAAGTTGGACATCAGAATTTGCACGTGAATACAAAATCCGTGCACAACTCAATTAATGGGTGGTAATAAGCACCAATCAGACACTTAATTGGTGCTAACAAGCAATTAATTAGAGTTGTACATGGATCTCCTCGGTACACTGTTCTATAACATGGCACCTAACTTTCCCCATGTACAGGTCAAAAGGGATGTAGCCATGGAAGGTACCTGGGTGGGCCATGGGCATTTCTAAAAGTTAGGCACCATGTTACAAAATAATGCCTATCTGCACCTAACTTTGGGCATCAGACTTACGCCTGATAGAACCAGAGATAAGTCTGATGCCCTAAGATGGATGTGACCTGCGTGCACCCTTATAGGCTTTGCACACAGCTTCCTGGTGCCTCTAATTTGGTGCCATAGACAGAATCTGGCCCTATGTCACTTACCTGTACCATTAAAGAACAGTACAATGATGTCCTGCTGGCACCATTGACACTGTTCCCTGTAAGCTGTGCAAGAGTTAGTGGGGGTGGGGTGGGGTTACTTCAATATTGTGTTTTCAATTGCTAGAGACAAGCATGTTTCTTGTAGTCCTGCAGAGCTTGCCTGTCCCTCACTATTGAAAATGTGATAGTAAAACAGCACCCCCCCCCCCCCCCCCCCCCCACTGGCAGAACTATAGGTCGAGGGCTCTTGCTCACCTAAGAGGGAACAATAACTAATGAGGGCTAGGATATATCTTTACACATGCATCTGTATATTTACACACACAAAGAGTGTGTTAATGCAAGCACTCAGTTATAAAATTGTTTTAATATTATCTTAACTATGTCTAGTTAGCTATCCAGGTACAGCACTACATATTAGCTTATACTTGGATAACTTCCAGACATTGCAAAACACCTGGATATTCAGTGCCAGCACCTGAATATCAAAGTTGAATTCAGCCTATGGTAGTCAGCACTTACAAAATTGCTGACTACCTAAAAATGTGGAAATAGGTGGATTATAACTACAATAAATGAAATGAATTTGACAAATGCCAGTTTGAACTGAATCCTTATTTGTTAATGTTTTTTGGTCAAACCATCCCCATGGGGAGACATACCCATCCACTTTGGGAGCTGTACATGGCAAAAACAGAAGCTATTTCACTGATCATATTAAAACATTTTGATAGGCAGCCAAATAAGCCTATCCCTGCTACCTTACCAAATCTCATGGTTGAAGATGTTACCAGTACTCAAATAGGAGTGAAACAAAGGTACAGGGAATAATCATTTTCTGTCCTTCATTCAGATAGATAGGACAGTGAGAAAGGTGCATGCCTGAAATTCACAACCAAGTAACAATCTCTGAGGCTGTCTCTCTAGTTACGGATCTAGAACCACATACTAATGATACTGGGTTAGAGGTAAAAACCCACACAATAAAGGGCAAAAAGGCATAGCCAGGGATCTTTATGCTAGTCTTTTATGTTACCCTCTCTCAGTGCTTTGGGTTGTTCCTATCACTATTGATGCTTCTCTGCCACTCTTCTTAATACCTTGGGGTGATCTTACCAATGTTGGCAAGGTCACCTCATCATCCATAGCATCTGAAAAGAATGCACAACATGAGCCTTCCAGGAATATAAAAATGCCCTCTGTGCTAGAAATGACAGGTTTTAGCCTTGCAGGTGGTATCAATAAGATATTTGTTTGTTTTGAGGTTATAATCTGGCTTCAGAGTATGTTTTGCCATTCTGTCGTGATCTACTACTAAAACATCCTGCTGCACTTACAATAAAGGCCATCATTCAGTCACTTGCATCTGCATTATGGAACCCTAACCATCAGGCCCTTGGATATTCCTTCTTAACCAATACATCATCTTCAAAGAGAATAGACAAACCCACACAGTTCCATAAGCACCTCACATATCCTCCTCCTAATCCTTAGATGATTGCAGGTGAGACAAACCAAAACCACAGAGTGCTCCCAGGTCATTTGTTGTCTGGCCATATCAGTTGAACATAGGCCTTCTGTGTCCATAGAATCAGCCCTCGTGTAAAGCATGCAGGCCAGGTCATTGTCTTCCACAGCATAATATGCAAACACTGGATAACACACTGCCATGTACAACAGGTAATCTACAGCCTTGTGACTTTCCACACCATGTCTGCATAGCATAGCTAATATTTCATGCTACTGCTGCATGATGGCCTCTATTGCACCCAAAGTGTAGGCTCATAATTACTGTCCTTGAGATCTACATGCTAATGCCGATTCTATACAATTTTCACTTAGCAAGCTATGAGTGACAGAAGGGTACCAGCCCTCACTACTTTGTGCTCCTCCTCATCAGGAGGATGAGGATATGGGGAGAACACATGATGCCTGAACTGTCTGAATTTCCATGTCATGGTCAATGCATATGCGCACACATTCCAAAGCTTTAAGTGCTGTGATCTTCAATGGATTACTGAAACATGTTATGATGCTGGCCTGTGCATGCTATCTCCAATGTATCAACTACAGTCAGTCTGTGGGGATTTAGTAAAATGACATCTATCAAAAAAGGAAATTGTACCAAAAAAAGAAAAAATATTTGTTTAACTACAATTACATAAACAAATCTAAATCTATTTAAAAATGTCAACATTTTTTCTTTCAAATTATTTATTAAAAAATCACTTTAACCTGAAAAATCACTAAGGGCCTCTTATCAAGCAGCGCTAGCATTTTCTGTGCGGCAATGTTGACAAAGTCCATTCAAAGTGAATGAGTTTTGTTGGTATTGCCGCACCAGAGACCACTAGCATAGTTTGATAAAAGAGGCCCTGATTAATCATCCATACCTAAAAAAGCAAAATGATATTGTATGTAGCCTAATCTTTTAAAATCATTTTTAATAATTAGGGAGAGAAGTGCAATAAACTTTTGCCCAGAAGAATATTCTTCAAAACCTAGGATATAAATCATATCATTGCCTCATGCTTCCTATCCCTAAATGTTAGTGCTGCAAGTGCCCCCCCCCCCCCAAAAAAAAGTGAAAAAATGTGGCTTATTTTAAGAACTGTTATGTGTAGGGGCATTTGCGAAAAAACATCCAAGTCAAAATTGTAATGTTTAACTAATTATGGCCAAAATAACCATCCATTTTAGAGCCATGTAGGAGAAGATGAAATGCAGGAGACGTGGGGAAAGGAAGAAGAAACGATATGGATCACTTTGAAAAGAGAAGATGAAACCTCTGTTCACGTGGGTGTTGGCTATAGACCTCTGACACAATCAGAGAACTATAAGATCTGATTACAGATATCTAAAAATTAGGAAAGAAAGGGGAGGTGCTGTAGCTGGGAGATTTCAACCTGCCAGATGCGTATTGGAAAGTTCCATCTGCGGAATCGTAAAGAAATAGAGAGATCATGGATGACTTTCAATGTGCTTTTCTCAGACAAATGGTAGTGGAAACCACAAGAGAAGGAGCAACACTGTATCTGGTGCTAAAAAATGGGGAAGTGTGTCTAATATCCAAGTGGGTGCTCACCTGGGCAGTAGTGATCATCAATGGTTTGGTTTGATATAACAGGCAAAGTGGAGGGCAGCTACTCAAAACTCAAAGTCCTGGATTTCAAACATGCTGACTTTAGTAAAATGGGGAAGTACCTGAAGAAAGAGCTGATGGGCTGGGAGGATATATGAGAAATGGAAAGGCAGTAGTCCAAGTTGCAAGGACCTTTAAATTTGGCTACTGACCTTTATGTGAGGAGAGTAAATAAAGACAAGAAAAAAAAAACAGGAAACCAATATTATTCTCCAGCAAGTGGATGACAAAATAAACATACAAAAAAAGAGTTGGTGTTCATGAAATATAGAAAAACTCATGAAAAGGAACACAGAGAAGAATACTGGATACAATTTAAAGAACGACTTCATCAATGAACAAAAACAAAAAGAACTGCTGTCACAAAATGACTTAAATGTAGAAATAGCGGAAAAAGCCTCAAAAAGCTTCCAGGTCTTGAATTGATCTGTCGAAGCTACATCGGGTCAAAAGACCCTACTTTCATCATAAGCACAAAAAACCGCTATTGCGTAAAATATTTTTAATTTTTATTGTTTAACTTATCAATTATGCTTTACTCACGGTACTATCCATGTTAAAGTAAACACCACACTTATCTTAATAGCGGGTGCTTCGTGGACAGCGTAAATCTCTGAATCACCGTGTTGAGTGGAGCCACTTTTTTTAGAGCTTTCCGATTGGCAATTTGCCTTGACAGCGTCTGACGTCAGATTTTCTATAAAGTAGCCATTTTGAATTGTCAGTCAATAGGAGAGCGTAACATATTGTGCTGACCTGTTCTTCCAAGTAGGTGTTTGGTTATTTATGATATCATTGAGTTTTTTGTGCTATCCTTAATGTTAATATTTCTCCCTTAGAGTGTGCGATAGAGGCCCTGAAGCAGCTTTGCGAAACGCTGGCCATCGTCGGCCCCGCACCAGCACTGAAGAAAGAAGTTTTCAGTGAACTCAGAGATTTACGCTGTCCACGAAGCACCCGCTATTAAGATAAGTGTGGTGTTTACTTTAACATGGATAGTACCATGAGTAACGCATAATTGATAAGTTAAACAATAAAAATTAAAAAATATTTTACGCAATAGCGGTTTTTTTGTGCCTATGATGAAAGTAGGGTCTTTTGACCCAATGTAGCTTCGACAGATCAATTCAAGACCTGGAAGCTTTTTTGAGGCTTTTTCCGCTATTTCTACATTTAAGTCATTTTGTGACAGCAGTTCTTTTTGTTTTTGTACAATTTAAAGAAGTCAAGAGAGATATATGTCTGGTGAAAGTGCAAGTGGAAAAAGAAATGGCTAGAAATGTAAGGAGGAGAGACCATAATTTTTTCAGATATATTAGTGAAAGGAGGAAGACTAAAAATGGAATTGTGAGACTGAAAGATCTTGTGAACCGCTATGTGGAGAATGATGAGGAAAAAAACAAAGATGCTCAACAATACTTCTGTTCTGTGTTCACAGAAGAGAATCCTGGAGAAGGACCATTATTGGCTGGCAAAGGTACAAATGAGAATGGAGTGGATATAGTAGCATTCACGGAAGAAAGTGTTCATCAACAACTTGAAACTTTGAAAGTGGACAAAGCCATGGGACTGGACAGGATCCATCACAGAATATTGAGGGAGCTAAGAGAAGTTCTGATTGGTTCTCTTAAAGATTTGTTTAATAAATCCTTGGAGAGGAGAGAGGTTTCATGGGAATGGAGAAGAATGGATGTGATTCCTCTTCACAAAAGTGGTGACAGAGAAGAAGCTGAAAACTACAGACAGGTAAGCCTCACTATGGTTATTAGAAAAGTAATGGAAGCAATGCTGAAGGATAGTGAATTTCCTGGAATCCAATAGGTTACAAGATCCGAGACAACATGGTTTTACCAAAGGTAAATCATGCTAAATGAATCTGATTGAATTCTTTGACTAGCCAGCTTATAATCGAAAGTGATCACCGGCCATCTTCCGACACAAATCGGGAGATGGCCGGCGATTTCTTAAAAGCGCCGAAATTGATATAATCGAAAGTGTCATTTTTGACAGCCTCGCCGGCGAAAGTTCAAGGGGGCGTGTCAGTAGATTAGCGAAAGTGGGACATGGGCGGGCATGGGCGTGGCTACCAGATGGCCGGCTTTCGCCGATAATGGAAAAAAAAAGCGGCATTAAGCAGTATTTCGCCAGCTTTACTTGGTCCTTTTATTTTCTCAACCAAGCCTCAAAAAGGTGCCCCAACTGACCAGATGACCACTGGAGGGAATGGGGTATGACCTCCCCATACTCCCCCAGTGGTCACCTACCCCCTTCCATACTAAAAAATAAAACTAAAAACCTTTTTTGCCAGCCTGAATGCCAGCCTCAAATGCCGTACCCACCTCCATGACAGCAGAATGTGTTGTATCCTCCGACAGCCTTTCCCTGGTTGCGATGTGGCTCTCGGGTGAGTGTGACACCTTTTCTGTTAGGTGCCCTGCAGAGTCACATTAGCAATGCATTGTGGTGGGTTGTAGGGTAGTGGGCTCTACTCCCATGGTGCTTTTCCCCCCTGCTAACTGGGTCAGAGTGTGCCCTGTTTTGTTTCCTGTTGTAGTCCATGCGGTAGTGGCCATTTTTGTAAACCAGTTTTAGTTCCCTTTCCTGTGTTACCCACGTTAGAGAACGTAGTTCTTACCTTGAATGGTGCTGAAAGAGGGCATTGTACACCATTGTGCCAGCTCTGACCTACTGCTAATCTAGTACCAGGGGACTCTTTGCCAGTGGGGCACAACCTCTGATCTGCAGTTAACTGTCAGTAAACGTGGTTATTTCAAGAAAGGACTTTTTCAGAGAGATTAGTCTTCAGGTGTGAACTGGTGTGCCAAAGTTATACAGCAGCTGTATAGAGGCTGTATGCAGGTCCCTGGAGCAATTTTAGTGGGTGCAGTACATTTGTGGGTAGTGGGTTTTGGGGGAGGGGGTTGGGGGGCTCAGCTGCCAAAGTAAGGGAGCTATGCACGTGGGAGCTTTTCTGAAGTCCACTGCAGTGACCCCTAGGGAGCCCAGTTGGTGTCCTGGCATGTCAGGGGGGCCAGTGCACTAAAAATGCTGGCTCCTCCCATGGCCAAATGCCTTGAATTTGGCCGGGGTTTGAGATGGCCGACATAATTTTCCATTATCGCTGAAAAAACAAACCCGGCCATCTCAAACCTGGCAAACTCCATGGCATTTGGCCGGGCTCTAAACCGTATTATCGAAAAAAAAAAGATGGCCGGCCATCTTTTTCGATAATACGGTTCCGGCCAGCTGTAGCACCGCCGCCAACATAGATCGCCGGCGATCTATTTGGCCGGCGACGTTCGATTATGCCCCTCTAGGTGACCAAGGAACTGGCTCAAAAGCAATCACTAGATGCAATTTACTTAGATTTCAGCAAAGCCTTTTCACATGGTTTCTCATAGGGGGGCTCTTGAATAAACTTGACAGGCTGAAGTTAGGACCCAGAGTAGTGAACTGGAATAGGAACTGGTTGACAGACAGACACCAGAAGATGGT